>NC_134353.1:277842561-277994419 GCF_048569485.1 Anomaloglossus baeobatrachus | reverse complement strand
ACCTTCGGTAGACAATAGAAAGTGGGCGTGACCGGGAAACTAGGAAAAAGAAACTCAAACTCCCTTTTGTCAATCAGGCCATTCCCTTTAGCAGTCACCAAAATGTCCTTCAGTTCATTGGTGAATGACTCAGTAGGATTAACCATGAGCCTGCCGTAACTCCTCCTGTCATTAAGGATGCTGAGGCACATCCTCCTGTAACCATCGATGTCCATCACAACAACATTCCCCCCTTTATCTGATTTCTTCACTATCAGATCAGGAGATTTTTCAAGGGATAGCAGACCTGCCATCTCCTGTTTTGTAAGATTGAATTTACAGGAATGTGCCGTACTCAGTTGTTCAAGATCCTTGGTTACTAAATTCAAAAAAATGTCAATGGAGCCTACGTCACTACCAACCGGGGGCATTTTCTCACTACCTAGCTTAAGGTCCGTAAAGGGTCCCAAGCCACTGAGGTTAGGGTCAGTCTCACCAATATTAAACAGTAACCTCACGTCCTCCAAAATGTCACCCGGAATACCCAATTCCAAACACTGCCTTTTATCTTCCCTAACAAAGTGTTTTTTCCACCTTAATTTTCGAACGAAGAGATTAAGATCCTTGACCCCTTCGAACGTGTTAAAATCAGAGGTGGGCACAAAGGTAAGGCCTTTGTTCAAGACCGACAGTTCACCGCTTGTCAGTTCCCTTTTTGAAAGATTTATCACCTGAGTTGGACCAGGGGGAGAGAGGTGCCCGCAGGCTTCTGTCTGTTCCTCAGAGCGTAACCTGTTTGTTCTAAAAAATGATTGTTACCTCTATTTTTCCCTTTATTCCTACCCCTACCTTTCGGTGCTCCACCACGCCCCTCGATGTCAGATGCCTCAGTGTCCGTAGAGGTGCTGTCAATCTCGTTGGGCCTAGGGGGTCTGGATAGAAAAAAGCTGTATGCCTTATTGTCTCTAAAATCTTGAAGGTCACGTACGTAAAAGCGGTGTTTTTTCTCTTTAAGGTGGTATTGAAATTTCTCTATAGTGTTCTGCAGAATGGTTTCTTTAGCAGTAAACTCACCCTCCGCAGAAAATCTCTTAGTGATATCAATTTGCTCCTTGAGAGTAACCTCAAGGCCCGCCAACCGCTTACGTTCTTCGTCCAACAATAAGGTCATAAGCTTTAGAGAACAGTCAGTAACCTCCTTCTCCCATCTAGATGCCAACTCAGTTCCTCTATACCTGTATCCAGGTGTTAATGAAATCCGCAGATAGCGGGGTACAATTTTATCTTTCAGATATACCTCAAGGGACTGAACTTCCCACCAGGAGGTGGTTTGTTCTTTATAAACCTTTGTTAAATCGCTAAAAGCACTATTAAGGGTGGGGGTATATTTTTTCTGAACAAGCTCTCTTTCAGAGAACACCTCCTTCGCCTCAGAGAACCAGTTATTTGTGTCAATTCCTGATGCCAGGAAACCGGCCATACCAATCAATTTATTTAAATAGCTACTGGTAATGTACCACACTGGTGAACTAGGCAAAAGCAGCAAGGACGGGGTACAGAGTATTAAAATTTAACTTTTAATAAATCCTATTAAAACGGAAGCAGGTAAAGCCTTCCTCCACATATGTTATCTTAAAACCAAGACACGAAAATCCCCTTCAGCATGTATAGGGGTACCATCAGGCCCAGGACAGCGCCTGTGCAGATAACGTCAGTAGGTAAGCTGACCCGTGCCAAAAAATACACTGGGACAGCCCACCCCTTTTGGGCCCGGACCAACACGGTATCAAAACAGGTCACAAGAACCCTTAAGCGAGATAGAGGAGGATGGAACGATCTCACCACATCGGACGACGATCCAACCCCTATCAGAGATCCTCAAGTCCTCCTGGGCGTCCCGGTGGTCCTATTTCAGTGGACTTAACACCTGGTCCCCTTACGGAGATAGAGGTCCTGATGTCCTTGTTCTCCCAACGCGTTTCATATACAAAGATAATCGTCAGGGGAGTATCGAGAGTCAGTCCTTATATCAAAAGGACAGGACAGGACATGCTGTGAAACAAACACATAAACCATCAGATACCTATATCCAAAAGCAGACTCCCCATGCAAACAATAGGAAAAGAGTACTGGCAGGATCTTACCGGACGGCAAACAGCGGGGCTCCTATATGCTGCGCACCGCTGTATTGCGTCCGCCATCTTTTTAAACCCTGCTCAGCTGCCCACGTGTGGCGCCGCGCCAGTGCCGACCCTCCCACACTTCCGGGTCGCACTGTGGAACGCAGGCCTGGACCGCAAACGTCACAACCAGTGACGTAGCCGGCGCATGCGCAGAACACGCTGCCAAAAAAAGGCAGCGCGCATTATCCACGGCGTCACGCCCCCTCAAACCGAACAAATTCAATTCACTGGGCGGGCAGAGAAACGTAGCACCAGCACAACAAAGTTGTGCCCATGACTAATTGGCTCATACGGCCACAGGGTGAGGAAGCCACACACATCCCTCAGCCCCTACCAGATGTATGACTAGAGACCTGGCTCACAGACCACAAAATAGTATAACTGTCGGTCTTGAACAAAGGCCTTACCTTTGTGCCCACCTCTGATTTTAACACGTTCGAAGGGGTCAAGGATCTTAATCTCTTCGTTCGAAAATTAAGGTGGAAAAAACACTTTGTTAGGGAAGATAAAAGGCAGTGTTTGGAATTGGGTATTCCGGGTGACATTTTGGAGGACGTGAGGTTACTGTTTAATATTGGTGAGACTGACCCTAACCTCAGTGGCTTGGGACCCTTTACGGACCTTAAGCTAGGTAGTGAGAAAATGCCCCCGGTTGGTAGTGACGTAGGCTCCATTGACATTTTTTTGAATTTAGTAACCAAGGATCTTGAACAACTGAGTACGGCACATTCCTGTAAATTCAATCTTACAAAACAGGAGATGGCAGGTCTGCTATCCCTTGAAAAATCTCCTGATCTGATAGTGAAGAAATCAGATAAAGGGGGGAATGTTGTTGTGATGGACATCGATGGTTACAGGAGGATGTGCCTCAGCATCCTTAATGACAGGAGGAGTTACGGCAGGCTCATGGTTAATCCTACTGAGTCATTCACCAATGAACTGAAGGACATTTTGGTGACTGCTAAAGGGAATGGCCTGATTGACAAAAGGGAGTTTGAGTTTCTTTTTCCTAGTTTCCCGGTCACGCCCACTTTCTATTGTCTACCGAAGGTACACAAGGGGTTGGATCCGCTTAAGGGTAGACCAATTGTGTCTGGTGTGGGTAGTTTGACCCAGAACCTAGGAATTTATATCGATAGGCTCCTGAGGCCGTATGTCGTCTCTCTAAACTCTTACCTTAGAGACACCACTGATTTACTCAGAAAACTTGAAGGTGTCTCGGTGGATGATGATGTCATACTAGCGAGTATTGATGTGGAGTCATTATACTCGTCTATCGAACATGAAGCAGGTCTGAAGGCTGTACGGTACTTCCTCAATAGTAGAGGGAGACAATTTGAGGAACACAACTCTTTTCTTTTACAGATCTTGGAATTCTGTCTTACGCACAACATCTTCCTGTTTGGGGACCGGCTCTACCACCAGCTCAGGGGCACTGCGATGGGCAGCCCTTGTGCGCCATCGTACGCAAATTTGCTCCTGGGCTGGTGGGAGGAGACTGTGGTATTCGGGGATGAGTCAGCGTTACCCACGGACAGGATTGTGCTGTGGAGTAGGTTTATCGATGATGTGTTCCTTTTGTGGAAGGGCACTGAATCTGAACTCTCTGCTTTTGTTGCAGAATTGAATATTAATAGCCCTGGTCTCCGCTTTACATATGAGAGCAATCCCTCTAGTCTTCCGTTTCTGGACGTCCTGGTAGAAAAAACTGCAGAAGGGGGTATGGCCACGAGTACCTACCGTAAACCTACAGCGACCAATTCGCTATTAAGGTGGGAGAGCGGGCACCCTCTGGCATTAAAGAAGGGTATTCCTCGAGGACAGTTTTCTAGGATTAGGAGAAATTGCTCTAGTGAGGGGAGTTGTGCCGTGCAGTCTAACGATCTTGAAGCCCGTTTTTTAGAGGTTATCCACGTAAGGTCATCAATGAGGCTCGTAGGGTGACTGGTCGAATCGAGAGAACTAAACTATTGTATCCACCAAAAGAAAAAGAAGATGTCAAAACCAATGAGGCGATCAGGTTTATCACTACCTATAACAACGGGGAGAAGGAGGTGAGGAAGGTGCTTGAAAAATATTGGCCTATCCTAATGATGGATGAGGACATCGGGACATTTATCTCAAATAAACCAAGCATTACCTACAGGAGGGCTAGGTCCCTACAAGACCGACTGGTACACAGCCACTTCACTGACAACAGGGAATCTGGCAGCGGATGGCTTAGGAGTAACACCAAAGGATGCTTCCGTTGTAGTGGTTGTGTGGCCTGTAACGCACTAAAAACAGGAAAGAAATTTTCCAGTAATGTCACAGGAAAAGAATATGAGATCCGACACTTTATTAATTGTCGTACTAAAGGTGTCATATATAAGGTGACTTGCCGTTGCGGTCTTGAGTATGTAGGAAAGACAAAGAGGGAGCTGAGGAGGAGGGTGGGCGAGCACCTGAGGGATCTCAGGTTGAAGAACGATACCCCCCTAGCGAAGCATGTTAACACAATGCATAATGGTGACCCTGGGTGGATTTCCTTTCAGGGCATTGACATGGTTTTTCCTCCTAAGCGAGGTGGGAACTGGAATAAGAGGATCCTTCAGCGGGAGGCTGAGTGGATCTTCAGGCTAAGAACGGTTACCCCATCTGGTCTCAATGAAATCCTGTCCTTTGCACCCTTTTTGTGAGATTAGGCAGAGAATCAGATAGGAGGGCCAGCCATCGGACGAGCGGGGGCGCCTCTCACCGTATCTCCTAGGGTGCCGACCTCCGCTGATAGGTAGGGCCTGCTTTCCGTAGATAGGTGTAGTGGTGGAGGTGTGGGTAGTCTTTACTTTTCACCTTTCTGACCTGATAAAGCCTTGCCTTAAAAGACCCGTTTCAGTCCATGTCCCACTAGGCCTGTTTTTCAAGTGACCTTTTCTCTACCTCCTTATGCTATATGGGGATGTGTTCTATTTGTATATATTTTTTCTAAATTTTCGGTTTTTCCTCCGTTTTGCTTAAAGTGATACTATTTTGTGGTCTGTGAGCCAGGTCTCTAGTCATACATCTGGTAGGGGCTGAGGGATGTGTGTGGCTTCCTCACCCTGTGGCCGTATGAGCCAATTAGTCATGGGCACAACTTTGTTGTGCTGGTGCTACGTTTCTCTGCCCGCCCAGTGAATTGAATTTGTTCGGTTTGAGGGGGCGTGACGCCGTGGATAATGCGCGCTGCCTTTTTTTGGCAGCGTGTTCTGCGCATGCGCCGGCTACGTCACTGGTTGTGACGTTTGCGGTCCAGGCCTGCGTTCCACAGTGCGACCCGGAAGTGTGGGAGGGTCGGCACTGGCGCGGCGCCACACGTGGGCAGCTGAGCAGGGTTTAAAAAGATGGCGGACGCAATACAGCGGTGCGCAGCATATAGGAGCCCCGCTGTTTGCCGTCCGGTAAGATCCTGCCAGCACTCTTTTCCTATTGTTTGCATGGGGAGTCTGCTTTTGGATATAGGTATCTGATGGTTTATGTGTTTGTTTCACAGCATGTCCTGTCCTGTCCTTTTGATATAAGGACTGACTCTCGATACTCCCCTGACGATTATCTTTGTAAATGAAACGCGTTGGGAGAACAAGGACATCAGGACCTCTATCTCCGTAAGGGGACCAGGTGTTAAGTCCACTGAAATAGGACCACCGGGACGCCCAGGAGGACTTGAGGATCTCTGATAGGGGTTGGATCGTCGTCCGATGTGGTGAGATCGTTCCATCCTCCTCTATCTCGCTTAAGGGTTCTTGTGACCTGTTTTGATACCGTGTTGGTCCGGGCCCAAAAGGGGTGGGCTGTCCCAGTGTATTTTTTGGCACGGGTCAGCTTACCTACTGACGTTATCTGCACAGGCGCTGTCCTGGGCCTGATGGTACCCCTATACATGCTGAAGGGGATTTTCGTGTCTTGGTTTTAAGATAACATATGTGGAGGAAGGCTTTACCTGCTTCCGTTTTAATAGGATTTATTAAAAGTTAAATTTTAATACTCTGTACCCCGTCCTTGCTGCTTTTGCCTAAGTCTGACATCAGTGTTGTAAATACCGTGTTTTTTCCAAAAATAAGACCTCTCCCAAAAATGAGCCCTAGTCGCAGTTCAATATTGAAGTGTCCGTGCAGCTAAAAAAGTTAGATACTGCACGGACACCTCATTATAGACACACACACAATCAGATCGCACACAAACATCCGATCTCACAAACACATAATCAGATCACACACACAAAGATCGGGTCACACACACATCGGATCGCACACATACTAACCACATCCAGTGACACCGATTTCTTCTGGCTGGCAGAATTCTGGGAGGCAGTGCAGTGGAGTGCAAGGACTTGCCGCAATGCTAGCTTACAGGACCTGCGGGCTGGACACATGACTTCCTCCCATCATTACCTGCGGCCAGAAGTATTCTGTAATGCTTGATGTAATAAGTGTGTGTGTGTGTGTGTGTCAGTCAGCCAGAAGCAGGGGAGGATGGCATGCAGCACCCACCGGAGATCACAGGGAGGATCTTGAAGCCATGCAGACGTCCGGGTCTGGTAAGTATGAGTCTGCTGGGAAGTGGGGTGTCTGCTTTTTTTGGGGGGCGGGGTAAAATTACCCCAACCATGTTTCTCCCAAAATAAGACCTCCTCTAAAAATATGCCCTAGTGCTTTTTTGGGAGGCAAAAAAAAAGTATAAGACAGTGTTTTATTTTTGGAAAAACACGGTAGTAAAAAGAGAAAGGCACTGCACATGTAGGGCAAGCATACCAAAAATATTAATAAAAAATGACTTTATTGGCTAATTATTAAAAAATAATACACAAGTTGTGCACATGGAAGTGATAACCTCTGACAAAGCTACTGAAATAGTGACTCGCATAGGGTAGTAGGTAATACAGGGATAAAGGGTGCTGGGTACTCTATTATTTTCTATGGCAGTCAGTCCAATGGTGGCAATTGTTTGTTGATGGCTATTTAAAATATGCACCTGTTATCTAGTGTCAGGATGATTTAGCCATCTGCTATATGTGCGCTGAGAATCAAAAACACCGCGGAGAGCTATGTCACTTTTTTAAACTATCAGCTTATTTTTATACAACTATATATTGTGTGTGAATATATATATATATATATATATATATATATATATATATATATATATATATATACATATATATAAATATCTATATTTGCATTTTTCATTACTATCTATTGTCACCTCTGTATCGTGTGACTGCCAGGTACTATTATATAGACATTACTGCACAGTGTCTGTATATTGTATTATTTTGATGACATTTCTGTAGAATTATTATATCCTGTCCCAATATATTTGGAAATGATTCTTTTCCTGTGCAACATGTTTTTAAGCATTTTTAATGAAATATTTCTGTTTTTGCCAGTTTGTGTTTGTAAATAAAGATCATGCTTTTACATAATATGATTTGGGTGTTCACTTTCTGTTACCAGGCAGCTTTTACTCCCCCTTTTTTTTTATTACATTAAAATTAATTTTTGTGTTTGAACTGTATTGTTAGCACCCTAATCTGTACAGTTATTTGTGATTTTTTTTTGTGGTGCCAACAGACCTTCTTTTCAATTGGTTAACATTGCTTCAGAACCTTTGTGACATCACATCATGTGACCAAAGGTCATTCCAAGAATCTAAGGCTATGTGCGCACTAGGTGTTTTTCGCAGCGTTTTTGCGCATTTTTCGGGTGCGTTTTTGCACTCAAAACTGCATGACTTTGCTTCTTCAGCAAATTGTATGACTTTTCATTTTTAATGTCTGCACACAACTTTTTTTTCTAGCTGCGTTTTTGAGCTAAAAAAGAAAATAAATGGACATGTCAATTCTTTCCTGCGTTTTTCACCCATGCAATGCATTGGAAAAATGCAGCAAAACGTAGAGATCAAAAACGCAGCAAACGCAGCAAAAAATGCACAAAAACGTGGTAAAGCGTCGAGCGTTTTTACCACTGCGTTTTTGCTGAGGGTGCATTTTTCGCGGCCAAAAACGCAGCGATTTGGAGAAGTGCAAAAACGTCTGGTGCGCACATAGCCTTAAGCTCTAAGGCTGAAGAGGAGACAAGCTGGTATGTATGTGTACTGTGTGTGGATTAGAGATGAGCGAGCCTCTGAAAGTTTGAGTTCGGTTCAGTTCGTCAAACGGAGGCCCTGTTTGAGTTCGGTTTCACGAACCGTTCGACGAACCTCTCGAGCCTCATTGAAACCAATGGCAGGCAAACACAAACACATAAAAACACATTATAAATGTACATATGCAGTTAATAAACATTGCCATAACACTTACAGGTCCCCGCGACGCGTCCTGCACTCTGTCTCCCACCGCTTTTCCTTCCGATAATCGCTGCGTCCTCCCGGTAACCAGCACTGATGATAGGACCTTCCGTGACATCAAAAAAAGCATGTGACCAGTCACATGTCTATTATCTCATTGGCTACAGACTGGTCACATGGCTATGACGTCATGCTAGATCCTGTCATTGCATCTCTCCGGTACGCGGTGATCGTTCCAGCACATGGTCGGCTTCCCCATTCTGCTTCCCCGTTCCGTTATTCACCGGCTGCCACAGCCGGTCAATAACGGAGATCACCGTTGCTATAGCAACCCGCCTGTCACCGCTGTCACTGCTTATAGCCTGCAGCCTCTGCTCACTGACTGAGTGATTAGACTGCACGGGGAGCAGCAGCGTCCTTCCTCCCATGCAGCGCTGCCTGATGTAGCAGAGGTGCATGGGTTGAAGGAGAAAGAAGACAGAAGACCATGGATCGTGGAGGGATGAGAGGGATTAATAAACATGGAGTCTCTAATGTGTCTGTGTATTTATTTCTATTAAAGTATTTTTTCTCTGTGTGGTGTCTTTTTTTTTTTTAAATGGCCGGGTCAAACTTGCCTGACATTAAGAATCTCTGACTTAATACTAGCTAGTAAAACAAAGCTAGTATTAACTCATTATTACCCAGCAAGCCACCCAGCTTCAGGGCTGCTGGAAGAGTTGGATACAGTGCTAGATGATGGCGCTTCTATGAAAGCACCATTTTCTGGGGCTGCTGCGGACTGCAATTCGCAGCAGAGTGGCCCAGAAAGCTCAGGCCAACCTGTGCTGCGGATTCCAATCCCCAGATGCCTAGTTGTACCTGGCTGGACACAAAAATGTGCCGAAGCTCATGTCGATTTTTTTTTAATTATTTCATTATATTTTTGAAGTAACTTAAAAAATGGCTTCCCTATTTTTTTTGTTCCCAGCCAGCTACAAATAGGCAGCTGGGGGTTGGGGGCAGCCGTACCTGCCTGCTGTACCTGGCTAGCATACAAATATATGGCGAAGCCCACATAAATTTTTTGGGGGGCAAAAAACTCCTGCATACAGTCCTGGATGGAGTATGCTGAGCCTTGTAGTTCTGCAGCTGCTGTCTGCTCTCCTCCATACAGACAGCAGCTGCAGAACTACAAGGCTACAGCAGGTACTGCCAGGTACAGCAGGCAGCTACGGGCTGCCCCCAACCCCCAGCTGCCTATTTGTACCCAGCTGGGAACCAAAAATATAGGGAAGCCCTTTTTTTTTAATTATTTCTTGAATTTCGCCCAATTTTTGTGTCAGCCAGGTACAACTAGGCAGCTGGGGATTGGAATCCGCAGCTCAGGGTGCCTGAGCTTTCTGGGCACCCCTGCTGCAAATTGCAGTCCGCAGCCATCCCTGAAAAGGGCGCTTTCATAGAAGTGCCATCTTCTGGCGCTGTATCCAACTCTTCCAGCTGCCCTGGTAACGGGTGGCTCACTGGGTAATAATGGGGTTAGGGGTAGCTGTATATTATCAACTAGCCCTAAGCCCAAAATTCATGGTGTCATGCCAATATTAGACATTGCCACCATGAATTTCTAGTACAGATAAAAAAAAACACAACACACTGAAAAATATTTTTATTAGAAATAAAACACAGCACAATTAGTGACTCCATCTTTATTGAATTAAAAAAAAAACCCTCTGCAGTATTCCTGAGTCAAGGGTCTTGCGCCGTCCAATCCGGATCCAATATCATCTGATCGGTTTGCTGGAAGGCAAAGCGATCAGATGATGTGTCAGGTTCAAGGGACTGAATCACATGACACAGCAGCTGATTGTATAAACGGCTTTTATACAATCAGATGATGCATCAGTGCAAAGAAAACCAAAAAACGACACACTTTTGTGCAGACTCCTGTCCGACAGCATCAGCTGATAGTTTAGCCGGCCGGGCAGTAAAAAGTCAGCCTCATCGCTCGACTTATAGTGTCAGCTGATTCCATCAGGTGACCGCATCAGCTGATCATTGCCAGGTCTGAGAGAGAGAAAGAAGAGAGAGAGAAGAGAGAGACAAGAGAGAGAAAAGAGAGAGAAAAGAAAGAGAAAAAACAGAGAGAAAAGAGAGAGAAAAGATAGAGAAAAGAAAAGAGAGAGAGAGAAGAGGAGAGAAGAGAGAGGAGAGAGAAGAGAGAGAGGAGAGAGAAGAGAGAGGGGAGAGAGGGGAGAGAAGAGGAGAGAGAGAGAGACTGACTGACTGAGACTGAGACTGAGACAGACTGACTGGCTGACTGGCTGAGACTGACTGACTGAAACTGACTGACTGACTGAGACTAACTGACTGAGAGAAAGAGAGAGCAATGCAGCCTCATTCCGTGAACTGCTCCGATTTTAGAGGTTTGGCTCACAGCTGATGTCCGGCTCCTCCCCTCAGTGCATAATAAAATTAAATTAGAATTATAAATAAATAATTCTAATTTAAAATAAATTTTTTACCGTGACGGCCGGGGCTAGGACTCGTGAACTAATGCTTCCTAGGCGAGCACTCTAACCATTCAGCCACTAGCTCTATTAAAAAACATAGGCAGATTTGGTAATCTTGACTTCTGCATTGCAGACTGAAGTCTCAGATTAGAGCGCGGTTAACTTCAGGTGCTACATGGAGAGGACACAGAACGCTCCCTGTCATCTACATGTAGCAGAGCTAGCAGAGCTGACAATGTTGTGTGGATTACGTCGGACCTGGAGGGGTATTTGGGGATTTTAATAAAATGGTGAAAGATGATTTTTTTGGTCTTTTATTCCAAATAAAGGATTTTTTGCTGTGTGTGTTTCTTTACTTTCACTTTCAGTTTAATCATGGAAGGTGTCTTGGGGAGACGCCTGGCATGATTAACTCATTATTACCCCGATTGCCACCACACCAGGGCAATTCGGGATGAGCTGGGTGGAGTCCCGGGACTGTCGCATTTAATGGATGCGGTAATTCCGGGCCGGCTGCTGGGTGATATTGTTAGGCTGGAGGGCTCCACATACCGTGGCGCTCCCCATCCTGACAATACCAGCCTCCAGCCGTGCGGCTTTATCCTGGCTGGTATCAAATATGGGGGAACCGCATTTTTTTTTTTTTTTAATTTATTTATTTTACTGCACGATATAGAGCCGCCTGACGGCGGCTGTGATTGGTTGCAGTGAGACAGCTGTC
Source organism: Anomaloglossus baeobatrachus (assembly GCF_048569485.1). Taxonomy (NCBI): domain Eukaryota; kingdom Metazoa; phylum Chordata; class Amphibia; order Anura; family Aromobatidae; genus Anomaloglossus; species Anomaloglossus baeobatrachus. The sequence goes on along the minus strand of NC_134353.1, from coordinate 277,982,744 downwards.
ACTCATTGTGGGGGCATGTCTGACTGCAACCAATCATGGGCGCCGGTGTGCGGGGAAAGCACGGAATAACTGATTGAATAATGAAGCGGCAGCCATTTTCAAAAGGGGAAAAGACGCTGCAGATTCGTGACAGCCGTGCAGAAGAGACACCCGTGATCGGTGAGTAGGAAAGAGAGAGGGATTGTGCTGGGGACGCAGGACGCATGCAGACAGCAACGTATGCACATAGCCTTACTGTGAAAAGCAACGTTTTTGGTGCTCGAGCCGTTCTCGAACGTAACTCGAACTGTCGTGCTTTTAGCAAAAAGCTCGAGTTCGTCGAACGTCTCAAACACATCCCAAAATAACTCGAACATGAAACTGGCAAACCTCGAGCCTCAAACATCACTCATCTCTAGTGTGGATAGATGGCTGGATAAGAGATAGACAGATAATAGATAGATAATACATGAAGATTGATAAGTATAAATAGATGATAGATAAGAGATATATAAAAATATAAATAAATCAATAGATAGATAGATTGATAGTTAGATAGACAGATTGATAGATAGATAGATAGATAGATAGATAGACAGACAGACAGACAGATAGACAGATAGATACACACATGTGTTACGCACAGAGGTTGGAGAATTAGGTTGATGTTAATGTGATACTACTGTATTTGAATAAATGTTGATTTTTTTTTGTTCAAAAATAAAAGTGGATTGTTGTTTATGGAAAGAATAAGAAATCCCCTGAAAATAAGCCCATTTTTTTGAGCAAAAAATAATATAAGACCCTGTCTCATTTTGGGGAAAACATGGTAGTACTAATCCCCAACAGTGGAGAGCAAGTAGGGGCCATACAAAGTGCTGGAAAAACTTGGGGAGGTAAACTATGAGGTTCACCAATTCGGAAGACAGAAGCCCTACCAAGTATACGTCAACGTGATCAAGCCATGGTGAGATGGGGAGCCAGTTGAAACTCTGTGTCTGGAGGCTATCTCCAAAGCTGATATCAAAGATGTCACAATGGCAGACACTGCCCAGAAACAACAGTGTATAGAACTGCATCAGCTAAATCTAGACTTGTTTTCAGAATTGCCAGGGTGCGAGTAGATTATGGAGCACAAAGTTCTGATGGAAACCCATATGTGGGTGAATCTGAGGCCATATCGAATCTCTGAGCATCTCCGAGAGCTTCATTTCCAAGGAGTTAAAGCAGCTGTTGAGTGTGGGAGTCATTGAGGAGTTAAAAGCAGGTGGTCCAGCCCGACTGTCTTAGTACCCAAACCTGATGGCAAACAGTTATTCTGCAATGATTATCAGAAACTGAATTAGGTCTCCATATTTGACACGCATCTGATTTCTTGGGTCGATTAGCTGAGTCAGAGGCTGGGAATTGCACGATATATTACTACCTTGGATCTAAGAAAAGGTTATTGGTTAATTGCCATGTTCCAGATTACCAAGGAGCAGTAGGTCTTCTACATATCTGATGGTTGCTTCTAGTACTGCAATATGCTGTTCCGGTTGCAGGGGTTCCAAGCATTTTCCAGAGGGCCATAGACTGGATCCTAGTCTCCAAAACATGTACGCAACACCATACCTGGACGACATCATGATCTTCAGCCTGGATTGGGGAAGTAATCCGAAGAAGGTCCAGACAGGTACTTGTTGTGCTGAGGAAGGCAGGGCTTACCATAAATCCAAAAAAATCTGCCATGGGGAAGGAGGCCAAATACTTGGGCTATATCATCAGTGGGGACAAAATCAAGGCGTAAGTGAAAAAAGTTGACGCGATCCAAAATTGGCCACAACCACTCATCAAGAAGCATTTAAGGGTGTTTTGGGAAATTGGGTATACTATTAGCAGTTTATCCAAAATTTTTCAATTACAGTCCATCTCAAGGGTACAAAGTCGACGATGGTCAAGTAGATTTCAAAGGTGGAGATGGCTTTCAGGAATTGAAGATAACCATGTGTAAACAACCAGTCTTGGTTTCACCTGACTTCAATTAGGAGGAAGTGCTCCTGACGGACGCTTCAGAAGTTAGGTTGGGAGCTATATTGTCACAGGAACATCCGGTGCTGTACCTGAGTTTGAAACTCTCCTACTATGCCAATGTGGAGAAAAAATGTTTAACCATCAAGTAGGTAATTCACATTTTGAGTTAATACCTGTTAGGCTGAAAGTTGAGGTTAGTGTCAGACCATGCACCTTTAAGATGGATGATAGAAAGGAAGGGGAACAATGCTCGAGTAACTAGGCATTTTCTTGAGCTACAGGATTATAGCTTCCATGTGGTGCATAGGCCCATGAAACTACATGGTAACAGAGATATACTGCCAAGACTTACTTATTTAGTGACTGAAGGTGCCACAGCCACTGGCTTTGGGCAGGGTGGAGGGATATGTAAGATGGTTAATGATAAAGTCCTGGAGGGGAGATATTTTATACTGAAGTTACAGTATTAGCTTCAGTGATGTGAAACTCGGAATATATGTTACAGCATCATTAAGGTGCTTGAAGGGTTATTTTGCCATGACAAGAGCTGTTTTTTTTGTGAACAGTGAAAGAGATGGATGGGATGGCTGTTCATATACTATTGAAACCAGAAGTTTACATACACTATCTAACAAAACACATGCATGTTTTTCTCACTTTCTGACATGAAATCAGAATAAACCTTTCACTGGTTTAGGTCAATTAGGATTACCGAAATTATTTATATTTGCCAAATGCCAGAATAGTGAAAGAGAGAATGTTTTAAGGCATTTTTATTACTTTCTGCAAATGTATTGGATATCCTTCTACAAGCTTCTCACAATAGTTGGTAGGAATTTGGGCACATTCCTCCTGACAAAACTGGTGTAATTTGGCCTCCGGCGGTTGCATTCGGTTCCTACACACAGATATACAACCAGTGGCCCTTTCTTCTGCACTTTCTGTCTGTCTCTCTTGTCTGGACCAGTCCGCTTGAAAAGGCCTTCGGACCGGATCCCCTCTCTCGGCACCGGCGGGCTACAACCCTGCCCCGGTCTGTCTCAGGTTCCCCGCGACCAGATCTCTGTCGCCTGTGGCCCTTACTGCCACCAAGTCAGCGTAGCTACTCCAGTCATCCGGTGGTCTGGGGCTCCAACCCCGAATACCACCCTCTCCAGGGAGCTCCAACTCCCTCCTGTCAGCTCTCAAATGACTACAGCTCAAACTAAACTCTTCTCTGTCACTTCCTGAGCTCTTCCCTTAGGTCCCTCCCATTATCCTGGGGGGGGGGTGACAGGGCCTGATTGACTGGTGTATACCCCTGTGGGGACTGTGTTGGTGCCAAAGAGGAGAATGGCCTGCACTTTGTGGATTTGTGCAGGCTTTGTGACAACCTGGTTTTGCCAGGGAGTCACACACGATTGTTTTGGGGGTCTTTTATTCACGCTGTTTACTATATGGTAAAACTAAGGTGTCCATATGATGCCTCAGGTTGGTATGTGTTTATAAATAGCAAGCATGTATACTTTTATTTTTATATAAGGGGTTAAAAAAATTCAGAAGTTTGTCTAAAAATAGAATACAGCTTTTGGCACCATTTTCTGAGACACGTAGTGTTCTCATTTTTGGGATCAAGCTCAGTGATGGCTTATTTTCTGTGCTTGTGTTTTTAAATATACCATTTTTGTGCAGATACTAGAGATGAGCCACCCCCTAGAGTTCGAGTTTGATTTGGTTCGTTGAATGGAGGACAAGTTCGTTGAACGTATGACGAACGTTCGACGAACCAACTCGAACCCCATTGAAAACAATGGCAGGCAAACACAAACAAATACAAACACATAGAAAACACCTTCAAAGGTGTCCAAAAAGTGACAAACAACTCCCAAGACACCACAAACACATGGGAAAGGGACAAGGACATATGCTCATGCAAAAACCAAAGAGCTAGACCAGTAAAAAGAGGAGGAGACACAGATATCGACGTATCTGCAAGTGAACATCGATGCCTTTACTGTGCAACTTGAGCCTTGCTCATTTTGGGCTTCCAATCTGGTTAAATTGCCTGATCTCGCCACTTATGCCTTGGGGATCTTGTCGTGTCCTGCCGCCAGCGTTCTCTCAGAACGTAACTTCAGTGCTGCTGGGTGTCTGCTGACAGATTAGCGCACGCGTCTGTCAAGTGACAATGTGGACAGACTAACGTTCATCAAGATGAACAAGTCATGGATCAGAGAGGACTTTTCTACCCCTGTGTCATCCAGGGGAGGTGAAAGGCTGGTGGATTTTTGATAGTGCTTCATGCAAATCAACATTTTAAGTTTGCATCTGTGGGACAATTGATGCCACTTAAGTGTTGTCGGGTCCCAATTTTTGGAAAAGATGGCGACTGTGGTTGGAGTCCCCTTTTTTTTTGAAAAATGAACCAAGATGAGGAAGTCATGGATCAGAGAGGACTTTTCTGCCCCTGTGTCATCCAGGGGAGGTAGACTGTGGTTGGAGTCCCCTTGCTGTGTTTTACATGATTTTAGAAGGGCATGACATGCCTAAGAGGTTGACTTTCAGCATCTGCAAGCTGTTGGCTACAGAAATGCTGCCTTTCCACCCTTTTGACACAGAGGATTTTCGAGACCTCTTGCCCATCGCAGTGCCCCAAGAGCCACTCCTTCTCCAAGAAAGGTGTTCCCGCGCTACACCAGCATGTCGCACACAACATCACAGCTTCCTTGAGAAACTCTGTGTGACATTTCACCACAGATACTTGAAACAGTAAGCATGGATAGGGGCGTTACATGTTGCTAACTGGGCACTGGGTAACTATGGTGAGAGATGGAGAAGGGTCAGTTGTGTGTCAATCCTTCCTCTGTATGTAGAAGTTCCTCCACTGCTTCTGCTTCCTCAACCTTGTCTAGGTCCTCAACCTCCGCTCAAAACCTGTCTGGTAAGGCCACCCGCATTGTAACTGTGCACAAGGAATTCTGCACACCTCCTTACTATGCTGGCAGCAGAGCAAAACGCCATCAGGCGGTCAAATCTTTACTTTGAAATGTATGGGAAATGTGAGTCACACCGCAGAGGAGTTGTGGACGGTTAGCTCTGGAGACCGAGTTTCATCAATGGTTGTATCCACTCAACCAGCAGCCAGGGAAGGCCGTGTGTGACAATGATGCAAACCTGGGTGCGGCCCTTCGCCGTGACAATGTGACACACATGCCTTGTATGGTACACGTGTTCAACCTGGTTGTCCAGCAATTTTTAAACCACTATCTTGGCCTACATGGCCTTCTGCAGAGGGCACGGGGTAACGCCTGCCTGGATCCATACACTCAAACGGGCTGTAAAGTATAGGCTAGAGGGAAGCCACTCAACAAGTTCACCCCTAGAAACCTGAAACCCTTTAATGCCTATACAGGGATTTGTAATTACACAGGGCCAAAGGTGATCAATACCTGTGAAAGGCTGCAGTCCGAGAGAGTAGTAGTCATGCAGGGTCAAACCATGAATTGAGGAACATGAACAGAATCGGACGGCCAGGACTTAATCAGAAAACAAGCAGAGATCAAATGCGGATCGGCCAACGAGGTACATAAACAGCAGGCAGGAGACGTAGTCAGGAAACAAGCAGTAGTCAGCACACAAAATCACAAAACAGAACTGGGCGGAACAGGAACCAGAAGTTCAGAACTATGTCTGGCAGTGGTCAGCAGACAAGAGGGGCCTAAAAAAGGGTGTGGTGTCTTCCCATTGGCTGTAGCTGAATGATGGTACTTCAGCTGTGAGACAACCACCACCTACAGTCAGCCAGTGGTACTGCAGATCTCAAGGTAACCCAGCCAAGTGGCTATGCGGAACCTGCGGCCACCAGCGCCGCTGGCATCGACTCCTCTCCCATCAACAGCACTATCTATGAAAGGAGATCACCTGGCGATCGGAGTACAAGTTGCTGGAGCGGAGTCCGGTGGTGACGTAACAGCCGTGTGCGACAATGATGCAAACCTGGGTGCGGCCCTTCACCAGGGCAATGTGACACATGTGCCTTGTATGGCTCACGTGTTGAACCTGGTTGTCCAGCAATTTTTAAACCACTATCCCGGCCTACATGGCCTTCTGCAGAGGGTATGCTCGCTATGTGCTCACTTCCACCGTTCACACTCCACAGCTGAACAACTTGCATCGCTCCAGAAGTCTTTCGGTCTGCCTGTTCACCACCTGCAATGCGATGTGCCGACACGCAGGAATTTGAATCTGCACATGTTGCAGCACCTGTGGCAGCACCAGCGAGCCCTGCTGCAATACGTTATGACTATGCAATACGTTAGCCTGGGCTAACGAGATCCAGAGGTGAGGCAGATCACGCTGCTGGAGTGATCTCAGATCAAGTACCTATGCACCCTTCTTCACAGTTTACAAATGGTGATGAAGATGTTTAGCGCTGACGATGCCATTATCATTATGACAATTCCGGTCATCTACATGCTGGAGCACACTCTAAACATTATTCAGAGTCAGGTGGTGGGACAAGTGGAAGGGGAGGAAGTACAGGAGGATTCATATGCGGAAGGGATAACAAGATCTACAAGGTCCACATGTTCAGCAGCACCAAGGCGAAACTTCACCAGAGAGATAGTATAGATACGTAAAGGTCAGATTGGTATTTTAGGCTTATAAGTGAGGATGTGGTCCTATGATGAACGTGTGTCTGGAGTCAGTTATGGCACCAACGACGTTTAGTAATAAAATATTTTTTTATATCGAGAGGATAGGTGTGATCCGGGATCGCTCACCTGGAGAGCAGGTGAGCGATCCCGTATCACACCTATCCTCTCGATATCTATACTATCTCTCTGGTGAAGTTTCACCTTAATCATGTCATAATCCCTGTATGGTGACTTATACCCTTGATACTGTATCATGGTCTCCCCATTGACTATTTGTACCCCACTATGTACCAACTTATGTATACCTTTGTATTTACATATCCTTCATTACCTGTATTGATTAATGTCTTTTTGTTTTATTTTGTATTTTCACTATTGCAAATACGCAGTTTTGTCCGACCTGAAGAAGGCCTTTTTGGCCGAAACGTCAGCGGACTTATGTACAGCACTTTCTTCACTATCTCACAAGCAAAATAAAAGAAAAAAGATTTTTTCAATTTACTATGTCTCCTTGATTCTTATGGGAAATTAGTAGTGTGCCGGAGCATAATGTACAACCTCATTCCCAAACTGTAAATCCTCCTGTTGGAGACAATGGGGAACATGCTGAGGAGACTCAGATACCTGATTGGAATGACAACTTTACTATTCGGTCAGGGCAGGAAGAGGTTGGCTCGGAGGAGTCAGGACAAGGGGAGTGAAAACACACAGGGTGATGATGAGGTTAGAGACCCCACTTACTGTAAAACCAAAGTCAGACAGTCGATGAGGTCAGCAGAGGAGGTGGAGAAGGATGCTACTGACGACGAGGTTACGTTGCCTCTTCCTGGACAGAGACAAAGTACTGGAAGCACGTCAACAACTGAATCCTCAGCCACAACTCTGCCTCTGAGCAGAAGTCGTGGTGGCTCTGCAGGTCGCATGGGCTGTAAGCCTTGCCTAGCCGGGGTTTTTTTTTACATCGCAAAAGATCACCCAAGTCATGTCATTTGTAAGATTTGTCACCAATCTGTAAGTAGAAGCCAAAAACTCACTACTTTGAGTACTTCGTCCATGAACTGTCACATGGATATGAAGTGATAGTGTGAGGGTGTATTGATGAGCTTTATCCACTGTGAATGCAACATGCTAATTTGCCATTCATTGCATGCATTGTTGCAGACTAACCACAAGGGGCTGCTGTTTTTTTGCATCTGCCTTTGACCATTTGGTCACTATAGCAATATCAAAATGGTCTTCGGCTGTGGACTTGGAGAGCGGAGGAGGTGCTGTCTGTGAAGTGAAGGAAAAGCTAAAGGTGTGCATTACAGCAAGGAACCACCGCGGAAACACTTTGGTGAATTGTGAGGGGACTCGTGTTGGAGTTTGGTGAGGAGGACCATAACGTCTGTGAGCAGCATCCTGTGCCGGAGACCGACATTCTTCCGGTGCTGTCTATACTGTTTTCCGGGAGAGGATCGTAAACTCTGTATTGATGGCAACTGGACACACCAGTACCCGGGTACGGTAGGCAGGGACCAGACAGTAATGCGTGCACGCAACACTTTGTTTTCTTAGGAAAACACATATCTGTTTGGTTTCGGCCGACTATATAGACAATAAGACTTGATGCCTCTGCTCTGTCAATTTGTCAGTTACAGTTAAAATCATAGAGTGACAGCGACACATGTTTGCATGGACTGTTGCTTTACAAGATTTCCAGGACTGTGTTGCTGAGCTGTGTGGTTTGCCTTCACACTGTTATCATCTGCCTTATCTGTGAGGCTTCAGCTAACAAGGGTATTCAGGGGGGTAATGGATTTTGTCTATGTTTAGGTAGATAAGTTGTAAGCTCTTGTGATGTGACACTGTTAAGTCGTGTTCACACACACACACACACAATTACTCCTGCTACGCAGAGGGATTACTAGGTAGAAGGCAACTGTTTAGACAGTCCCTTGGTTAGGCAAAAGTTGGTGAGCAGGGGGTATAAATCGCCATTACGAGTGTCGCAGCATAGGGGTGTAGGCTTTTGGAATTGTGAATAGATTGTTCTATTCTTTCAGTTTTATGCATGGTTCTTATTGTTTATTTTTGGACAGTTAAACAATCATTTATCAACCCAACTGCCTAGAGTCCTTTTCCTAGTGTGTGGTTTTGCTGTATACTGGGGAGCCCACCCTGTACACTACTTTAAATGAAGCAAAAGTCGGAATGGGAAGTTCACTGTGCTACAATGCGGCCTAGCAAAGCTGTGCAACCACCTTCTGCCCCATCAATGGCATCTGCGAGCTCTTCATCCTCTGTGACTGTGGGGACAGCAGTCACACATGCATTTTGACGCTGACCTTCCACCACTTTACCCGCAACAAGCAGTGTGATTGGCAGGTCGTCAGTTGTTTATGAAGTGGAAACAGCTGCTCTTGTTGAGCTCTCTCAGACATCAAGAGAACCACCTTTGGATGAAGACAACATTATATCCATGCCTGCACCTTCGTCACAGATTGCCTGGACTACCTGCAGTTAAAAATAGCGTAGCAGAAATGGAGAGTAGTGTAGAATGCGTTTGTGGTGTACCTTGCTTGACAGGAGAGGAACCCTAAGGTAATATCCCTGACAATTTTACTATGCCCCTAAAAGTGTCAGTACTTTTGGAAATTAAAATTGCGTTGCAAAAATGGACAGGTGTGTAGAATGCACATGTGGTGTACCTTGATTGACAGGAGAGGAACCCTAAGGTAGTATCCCTGACAATTTTACTATGCCCCTAAAAGTGTCAGCACTTTTGGAAATTAAAATTGCGTTGCCAAAATGGGCAGGTGTGTAGAATGCACAGGGGCTGTAGGTAGCTGGACAGCAAAGGAACACTAAGTTAGTATCCCAAACAATTTTAGTATGCTACTAAAAGTGTCAGCACTGTTTGCAATGAAAATTGCGTAGCAAAAATGGGCAGGTGTGTAGATTGCACAGGTGCTGTAGGTAGCTGGACAGCAAAGGAACACTAAGTTAGTATCCCCGACAATTTTAGTATGCCACTAAAAGTGTCAGCACTGTTTGCAATGAAACTTGCGTAGCAAAAATGGGCAGGTGTGTAGAATGCACAGGTGCTGTAGGTAGCTGGACAGCAAAGGAAGCCTCACTTTCTATCCCTGCCAATGAAAAAATGCACCAAGGAATTGCCTGAGCTGATGTAGCCAGACGCTGTTATAGAAACCCTTGCACAGCGTTGGCACGGACCTGCCTAGCAACAATGGCTCTGAACGGCTGTAAGCAGCCCTGAAAAGGGCTGAAATTACAAGTAGTCCCTAATCCCTAAAGCGCTGTGTAGATTGCACTGTATGTCTATAGCGCACACAGCTGCAGCAGCGGGAGCGCGAGCGATGACTGTCACCCACCCGCAGCAGAGAGATAATGGCGGCGGTGGGGAAAATGGCCATGTCTTATAAGGCAAGGACATGTGACATGTACAGCCTATGACACATGCCCTTGCTTGTCTGGCAAAAATCCACTTTGCTGTGTGTGTGTCTGTGATTTGCTGACAGCCTGGCCCGCCACACTATACGCGCGATCGCCATTCTTTCAGGACTCAGCAGCAGCACTGATCTAAACCCCGTCCCCCCCACACACTATACGCTGAATTTTGATAATATCATGATTCACAGTGACTCACACTATTACAGTCAAAAGCCAGCTAGTAACTAGCTATGCTTTTTGGTGATCGAACCGTTCTCGAACGTAACTCGAACACTGAACTTTTAGAAAATCGTTCGAGTTCGTCGAACGACTCGAACACCCCCCAAAATCACTCGAAAATTAAATTGGCGAACCGTTCGACTCTAACATTGCTCTTCTCTAGTAGATACTACTTTTTGATCGCCTGTTATTGCATTTTTAAAAAATTTTGTAAAGACCAAAAAACGAAATTTTGGCATTTGGAATTTTTTCTTGCCACGCTGTGTACCGATCAGATTAATTGATTTTTTATTTGATAGATTTTGATAAACACATTTCTGAACAAGGCAATACCAAATATGTGTATATTTTTAGATTTTTAATTGTTTTATTTTCAATGGAGCGAATGGGGGTGATTTGAACTTTTGGGTTTTCTATTTTTTCATATTTTTTAAAACTTTTTTTTGCATTTTTTATTTATTTTACTAGTTCCCCTATGGAACTTTATCACTACACAGTCTGATCGCCTGTTCATTTCTGCTGATTAGAGCAGCATCGCTCTGATCAGCAGAAATGCAGCGTTCCTGTGAGAGCTTGCGATCTGTCAGGTCTCACAGGAAATACGTCATACTAGTATCAGGAGTCATCTTCAGACCCCGCCCTACCATGGCAAGCCTTTGATGTCCTGTGATCATGACACTGGTCCTCCGACGGCAGCGGGGAATGGCGCGATCCCCGCCGCAGCCATTTAAACTTCAATCTAAGTGGTAAGTAGGCAGGGGTGGATCTCTGATCCACTCACACCTGTTAGCCACACATGTCTCCTGATTGGATCAGCAGACATGTGTGGGGATTACCACGGGCTCGCCGCCAAAACCTGTGGTTACCAGGGGGACGTGACCTAGGACGTATATATGTATCCAAGGCCATGAAGTGGTTAAAGTACATCCACAGATGTGTCTCTAAATACTGTAAGTCAGATGTTGCCAATAAACCTATAAGAAGCTTCCAAGGACATGACATCAGCATATGAGTTGTTCCATATTGTTTAAACGCATAATACGCTTTGTGTATGTAAACTTTTGACTTTACATAAAATAATAAAAATGCCTTAAAACATTTCCACTCTCATTATTCTGGCATTTGGCAAATATAAATAATTTTGGTAATCCTAATTGACTTAAAACGAGAAGTTAAAGTTTGGGTCTGCTCATATATAATTATGAACAGACCTTTGATGCTGTAAATGGCTGTAAAATAGTCGTAGTAAGGGCAAAGAGGCTGCAAAAGAAAGAAAAATGGGGGTAAGAGCAAAACAATTGCCCTGCAAATAAATGTGGATAGGGAATACATTTTTATAAAAAAGTCCCCCTTTTTTTAATAACCAGCGCAGGTAAAGCAGACAACTTTAGGCTGCAGCCCTCAGTTGTCTGCTTTATTTTGGCTGGTTATCAAAATTAAAGGGGATCCCACAATAATATTTTAAAATTATTTATTCAAATAATTATTAAAAAATAAATGGCATGGGTTGCCACTATTTTAGATAACCAGCCAAGAAAAAGCATGCACCTGGGGGCTGGTATTATCAGGCTGGGAAGGTCCATGGTTATTTTCCTCTTCACAGCCTTAAAATAACAGCCCCTAGCCATCCCAGAACTGGTGCATCCATTAGATGCATTAGTTTGTCTCTTTGCCTATCTCTCCCTGATTGCCCTGGTGCTGTGGCAAAGAGGTAATACTTTTGTGGGTTGATGTCAGCTGTGAATGGACAGCTGGCATCAAGCCCAATAGTTAGTTTTGCATAGGTGTCTACCATAAGAAACTCCCATTACTAACCCGGTAAGTGTAGAATTAAAAACACACACTCACAGGAAAATAATAGTTTATTTGAATAAAGACTCCACACACTACCTTGTCCACCAATTTATTAATTTAAAAAAATCCTTGAAGTTCTGACATAATCCAGTGGTGAGTAAAGACTCCCCTACAGTCCCTCATTCACCAATTTATTAATTAAGAAGAAATCTTCAAAGTTCCAAAGTAATCCAAAGGTGTAAAATCCTACTATGTGTATAGAATCCTATGGAACCTCATTCTCAAAACATTCTAGAATTTGATGAATGTTATGAGACATTACACCATTGGAACTTCGAGGATTTTTTTAAAATGAATAAATTGATGAATGAGGGAGTGTAGAGGAGTATCTTTTCAAATAAATTATTTTTCCTTGTATGTGTGTTTTAAACTGTACACTTAATGGGTTAGTAATGGGGGTGTCTGATAGACATCTATCCATTACTAACCCCTGGGCTTGATGCCAGCTGTCAATTCACAGCTGGCATCAACACAAAATTATTACCTCAATTGCCACTGCACCAGGCAATTGGGAAGAGAATTGGTGCATCTAACGAATACCTAAGCACTAGTGTTTGAAAAACAGTTGCTCCCCACCCCTGATCTACATGCCTATTTAATGATAGAATTTCTATGATTCACTGTTCGCTTTGACTAATCAAGATATTAAGATGGGGCAATTTTCAGATTGTGTAGTTGATACTGTTAGTAGATGCTACATAGATGTGTCTACATTTACCTTTCTAAAACTCCAATTTCCCCAAAAACAAATGTAATAAATGAAGAAAAAACAAAAAGCAGCACCAAATGTGCACTACAGCACTAAACATTCCAAACTGTACTTATTTTAAAAATTTTGAGATTTTTGGCAAAAAATTGCAATTTCTTGAGCTGCTTCGCCACGTCACGGCAAATCTCATTTGAAGCAGTCCTACACTAAAATATTTTTATAAAATGTGCCATACGGCCTCACATATGAATAGTAGAACTGCTCTTAGCAGCACTCACCTGGTCTATTTCAATCCCGTACCCATGACTGAGTCATGGCTGTGGGCGGGACAGGTCCAAGCAAATGCTGCATGAAGTAAATAGCCTGTGGACAAAGCCTGATGACTTAATGTGAACAGTCACCAACCGCCAAAATCTAGACAGATGGAATACATCCCAAATTGGGGTGCAAAGCAAGGTGGAGGTCAACCACCGACCAATTCAATGAAGAAAAAACAAAAAGCAGCACCAAATGTGCACTACAGCACTAAACATTCCAAACTGTACTTATTTTAAAAATTTTGAGATTTTTGGCAAAAAATTGCAATTTCTTGAGCTGCTTCGCCACGTCATGGCAAATCTCATTTGAAGCAGTCCTACACTAAAATATTTTTATAAAATGTGCCATACGGCCTCACATATGAATAGTAGAACTGCTCTTAGCAGCACTCACCTGGTCTATTTCAATCCCGTACCCATGACTGAGTCATGGCTGTGGGCGGGACAGGTCCAAGCAAATGCTGCATGAAGTAAATAGCCTGTGGACAAAGCCTGATGACTTAATGTGAACAGTCACCAACCGCCAAAATCTAGACAGATGGAATACATCCCAAATTGGGGTGCAAAGCAAGGTGGAGGTCAACCACCGACCAAATCAATGAAGAAAAAACAAAAAGCAGCACCAAATGTGCACTACAGCACTAAACATTCCAAACTGTACTTATTTTAAAAATTTTGAGATTTTTGGCAAAAAATTGCAATTTCTTGAGCTGCTTCGCCACGTCATGGCAAATCTCATTTGAAGCAGTCCTACACTAAAATATTTTTATAAAATGTGCCATACGGCCTCACATATGAATAGTAGAACTGCTCTTAGCAGCACTCACCTGGTCTATTTCAATCCCGTACCCATGACTGAGTCATGGCTGTGGGCGGGACAGGTCCAAGCAAATGCTGCATGAAGTAAATAGCCTGTGGACAAAGCCTGATGACTTAATGTGAACAGTCACCAACCGCCAAAATCTAGACAGATGGAATACATCCCAAATTGGGGTGCAAAGCAAGGTGGAGGTCAACCACCGACCAATTCAATGAAGAAAAAACAAAAAGCAGCACCAAATGTGCACTACAGCACTAAACATTCCAAACTGTACTTATTTTAAAAATTTTGAGATTTTTGGCAAAAAATTGCAATTTCTTGAGCTGCTTCGCCACGTCACGGCAAATCTCATTTGAAGCAGTCCTACACTAAAATATTTTTATAAAATGTGCCATACGGCCTCACATATGAATAGTAGAACTGCTCTTAGCAGCACTCACCTGGTCTATTTCAATCCCGTACCCATGACTGAGTCATGGCTGTGGGCGGGACAGGTCCAAGCAAATGCTGCATGAAGTAAATAGCCTGTGGACAAAGCCTGATGACTTAATGTGAACAGTCACCAACCGCCAAAATCTAGACAGATGGAATACATCCCAAATTGGGGTGCAAAGCAAGGTGGAGGTCAACCACCGACCAATTCAATGAAGAAAAAACAAAAAGCAGCACCAAATGTGCACTACAGCACTAAACATTCCAAACTGTACTTATTTTAAAAATTTTGAGATTTTTGGCAAAAAATTGCAATTTCTTGAGCTGCTTCGCCACGTCACGGCAAATCTCATTTGAAGCAGTCCTACACTAAAATATTTTTATAAAATGTGCCATACGGCCTCACATATGAATAGTAGAACTGCTCTTAGCAGCACTCACCTGGTCTATTTCAATCCCGTACCCATGACTGAGTCATAGCTGTGGGCGGGACAGGTCCAAGCAAATGCTGCATGAAGTAAATAGCCTGTGGACAAAGCCTGATGACTTAATGTGAACAGTCACCAACCGCCAATAATAATAATACTTCATGCAGCATTTGCTTGGACCTGTCCCGCCCACAGCCATGACTCAGTCATGGGTACGGGATTGAAATAGACCAGGTGAGTGCTGCTAAGAGCAGTTCTACTATTCATATGTGAGGCCGTATGGCACATTTTATAAAAATATTTTAGTGTAGGACTGCCTCAAATGAGATTTGCCGTGACGTGGCGAGGCAGCTCAAGAAATTGCAATTTTTTGCCAAAAATCTCAAAAATTTTTATAATAAGTACAGTTTGGAATGTTTAGTGCTGAAGTGCACATTTAGTGCTGGCTTTTTGTTTTTCTTCAAATGTAATAAATGTTATTAAAGTCTGCAATTTACACTACTATCTGAGGGCCAACTATAGACACGTGTAGCATAAACAATTCCAGAAAGAGTACAGTCTCAGTTACATGGTCCTACGTATATATAGAGCCACTAATGAGTGTCAGTTCATTATATAGTACTGTTTATATAGTTCCCCTTGAGTAGATAATGTGATTATCTATTCAATTAAATGGGATTTATGGAAATTAACATGTTTTTCAAAGTTGGTCATCTAATGCCTCTCATCCTGGGATACATGAAGCCAAAATGAAGAGTAAGAAAGAACATATTTGTGTACTAAAGCACTGGTTGACTGTTTGGTAGCATCTCATTGCAACATAGTGCAATACAGTTCTACGTATATGGTACTACCAGTTGTACACTGTAAGCCATTTCTATTTATGTAAAGATTTCTTTTATCTAAAGTAATTTACTTATTTTATTTTTTTTTTCATTTTGAGAGTAATATTTTTTCAGAGTTCTGCTCTGAAATTACAGTATTTTCCACCTACAATGTTCATCCTGGAGAAAATTAATTTTGTAATTTGTAGGAGCACTGTATTTATTTTTTATTTATAATTCTTGCATATGTTAAGTACATGTTATTTAGAGATACTCTTCCCTGGTTACTTAAAGAAAGTATGCCTTAACAAAAACTAGATTTAACCCCTTCACAACCGGCCGATTTTGCGCTTTCCATTTTTTTTTGCCATTCTTCTTCCGAGAGCCGTAACTTTTTTATTTTTCCATCAATATAACCATGTGAGGGCTTATTTTTTGTGGAACAAGTTGTACTTTAAAATGAAACTATTATTTTTACCACATAGTGTACTGGAAAAAAGCCACAAAATTCCAAATGCAGAAATGTTGCAAAAAAAGTGCGATTAGACGATTGTTTTTGAGATATTTTATTCACTGTGTTCACTATATAGTAAAACTGACGTATTGGTGTGATGCCTCATGTCGGTGAATGTTCATACACACCAAACATGTATAGGTTTAATTTTATCTAAGGGGTTAAACAAAAGCAGAAGTTGGTCCAAAAAAGTGGCACACGTTTTGCGCCATTTTCCGTAACCCGTAGAGTTCTTATTTTTCAGTATCTGGGGCTCAGTGATGACTTATTTTTGCATCTCAAGCTGATATTTTTAGTGGTACCATTTTTGCTCAGATGCTACGTTTTGATCGCCTGTTATTGTATTTTGCGCAAAAAACGTAATTTTGGCGTTTGGAACTTTTTGCCACTACGCTGTTTACCAATCAGATTAATTGACTTTATATTTTGATACATTGGGCATTTCTGAACGTGGCGATACAAAATGTGTTTATTTATTATTTTCTTAACCCTTTAATTTTCAATGGGGCAAAAGGGGGATGATTTGAATTTTATTTTTTTTTATTTTTTTATTTTTCAAACCTTTTTTTTACCTTTTTTTTCATTTTATTAGTTCCTCTAGTGTACTATAAAGATCAGCAGTCTGATCGCTCTTCCATATGTGGTGATCACAGCTACACAGCTGAGACCACCAGATATGCTCATTTCCTGTCTCACACAGCTCTTGGCCGGGTGAAACAGGAAGTGAGTCGCGCGAGGTACAGGAGTCATCACATGACCCTGCCCATGACAACCATTGGATCTACGTGATCACGACACGTGATTTCCAGTTTCGGGCTGTGAGTAAATTTAACCGTGACCACAATTATAATGGCACTGTCACATACTGATAGTGCCATTTAAAGGACACCTTACGCTGAACGGCCTATCAAGTCCTGCTACCTCACGGACATGCCCAGTGAAGTCCTCACCGGATTTAGCCTCAGATGATGCACTAAGTGCATGAGCATGCTCAGAAGCCTGAACAACAGACTGAGCCTCAGAAATAAGACTATCAGGCTGATCATGCCCAGTAGGCACAATGCAGGACTTTGACACAGCACGAAGTCCAAGCACCTGGGCAAAGAGGTTTTTCGCACTAAGTGTGTGAGCATGCTCAGTAGCCTGAACTGAGGACTTAACCTCAGGAATGGAACTAACAGGCTGAAACACTGTACATATTCTCTGGCTGGAGTAAATCAGCACACGCATGTGCACTAGCTGCCTCTCCACACCAAGGCATGGAGGAATAAGCATCCAGCTGGATGACCCGATAGCCTAGTTTGGCTAGCCCTCGAACTGACTGCATCTCCTTTACCACTTTGAGAATCATGAATTAAGAGTGTTTTCATCATTGATCTAATACTGGAATCAGAGGGTCTTCTGTACGTCACTTGCTGCCTGTATTGCCATTCCTCCTGCTAAAGCTAAGCCTCACACTGACTGCATATACTTTGCCAGTTTAAGAGTCAAGAATTATGAGTGTTTTCACAATTGATCAAAAACTGGAATCAGAGTTGCACCTGTACATCGGTTGTTGGCTATATTGCAATGCCTTCTGGTCGACTAGATAGGCCAAATGCCTGGGTCCACAATCATTCTCTGCGGATGATCCCTCAGTCTTTTCCCCAGTGGAACATGCTGCTCAGTCTCCTGTCCAGGATGTAGGCACAGATAATTCCCACTCTGAACCTGTCTTTGCACATACATAAACACCATAATGAACCACTTACACTTCCTTGTCCTAGTGCAGTGTCCAGCTGTCTCTACACCAAGGTCTGGAATGCAAGCGTTAAGCTGCAGCCACTAGAGATGAGCAATGTTTGAGGTTCGAGGTTTGCCAATTTCACGTTCAAGTGATTTTGGGGGGTGCTCGAGATCGAACTCGAACGCGAGCTTTTGCTAAAAGCTCGACAGCTCGAGTTACGTTCGATAACGGTTTGATCAGCAAAAAACCTAGCTAGTTACTAGCTGGCTTTTCACTGTAATAGTGTGAGTCACTCTGTGATTCACACTATTATCAAATTTCAGAGTGCGGGCGAGACGCGTTTAGATCTGTGCTGCTGGGAGAATTTTTTTTCCTTACCGGGCGTGCAGTGGGGCGGGCCAGCATGTCAGCCAATCCCAGACACAGACACAGCTAAGTGGACTTTTTGCCAGACAAGCAAGGGCATGTGTCACAGGCTGTTAATGTCACATGTCCTTGCCTTATAAAATACGGCCATTTCCCCTTTCGCCACCATTATCTCCTTTGTGCGTGTGGATGACAGTCACCGCTCACGCAGCTCCTGTCGCCGCTCCTGCTGTGTACGCTACACACACAGCGCTGTACAGATTAGAGACAGAAGTTTATTTCAGCCCTTTTTAGGGCTAATTTCCTGGGGCTCAGAGCCATAGCTAACAGGCAGGTCCGTGGAAACGCTGTATACAGCTTTAGATAGCGTCTGTGTACCTAAGCTCAGGGAATTCCTTGCTGCATTTCATCATTAAGAGGGATAAAAAAATGAGGCTTCCTTTCCTGTCCACTGACCCACAGAACCTAGCCACTGTACCCACCTGCCCACTTTTGCCACACTATTTTTTATAGCAAACAGTGCTGAAACTTAGTGGCATCCAAAAAGTGGCTGCTATACTCCATTGTTGTCCCACTGGTGCCAAGCAATTTCCAGCACCTCTGCATTCTACCCTCCTGCCCATGTTTGGTATGCTATTTTAATAGCAAACAGTGCTGAAAGTTAGTGGCATCCAAAAAGTGGCTGCTATACTCCATTAGTGTCCCACTGGTGCCAAGCAAGTTCCAGCACCTCTGCATTCTATCCTAATGCCCATGTTTGCTACGCTATTTTAATAGCAAACAGTGCTGAAAGTTAGTGGCATCCAAAAAGTGGCTGCTATACTCCATTAGTGTACCACTGGTGCCAAGCAAGTTTCAGCACCTCTGCATTGTACCCTCCTGCCCATGTTTGCTAGGCTATTTTAATAGCAAATAGTGCTGAAACTTAGTGGCACTCACAAAGTGTCTCCTATACACTATTAGTGTACCACTGGTGCCAAGCAAGTTCCAGCACCTCTGCATTCTACCCTCCTGCCCATGTTTGCTAGGCTATTTTAATAGCAAACAGTGCTGAAAGTTAGTGACATCCAAAAAGTGGCTGCAATACTCCAT
Source organism: Anomaloglossus baeobatrachus (assembly GCF_048569485.1). NCBI lineage: Eukaryota > Metazoa > Chordata > Amphibia > Anura > Aromobatidae > Anomaloglossus > Anomaloglossus baeobatrachus. The sequence continues at coordinate 277,963,361 of NC_134353.1, read as the reverse complement.
TAGTGTACCACTGGTGCCAAGCAAGTACCAGCACCTCTGTATTCTACCCTCCTGCCCATGTTTGCTATGCTATTTTAATAGCAAACAGTGATGAAACTTAGTGGCATCCAAACAGTGTCTGCTATACTAAATTAGTGTCCCACTGGTGCCAAGCAAGTTCCAATACCTCTGCATTCTACCCTCCTGCACATTTTGTTACGCAATTTTTATAGCAAACAGTGCTGCCAGTTTTAGGGCCATAGTTGCATTGTCAGGGATAGTCAGTGTTGGTTATTCAGCTGTCAATAAAGCTAGAACACCTCTACAATCTACACCACCTCTCAATTTTTGCTACCACATTTTAAGTGACTAATCTTGACCCTCATTCACAAACTGTAGCACCTGTTAGTGGAGACAATGAGGAACATACTGATGACGATGAGACGCAGATACCAGATTGGGATGATAATTTAAATATTCGGTCAGGGCAGGAAGAGCCAAGGTCTGAGGGCGAGGGGAGTGCAAACACAACGCTTGATGATGAAGTTATAGATCCCACTTACTGTCAACCCACAGTCAGGCACTTGAGAAGGTGAACAGAGGTGGTGGAGGAGGATGCAACTGACGACGAAGTTACCTTGCGCCTGGACAGAGTCGGAGTACTGGTAGCATGTCTACAACTGCATCCTCAGCCACCACTCTGCCTCTGAGCACAAGTCGGGGTGGCTCTGCAGGTCGCATGTCCTCTAAGCCTTGCCTAGCCTGGTCCTTTTTTGACCTTGCAAAGGATCTCCCAAATCATGTGATCTGTAAAATTTCTCGGGAATCTATAGGTAGAGGCAAAAAGCTCACCAGTTTAACAACTTCTTCCATGAATCGTCACATGAATATAAAAGCATAATTCCCAGTGGGAAGCTCACTGTGCTGCAATGCGGCCTAGCGTAGCGGGCCAACCACCGCCTGCCCCTTCCAGTGCATCTGCGCGCTCTTCATCTTCTATGACTGTGGGGACAGCTGTCACACCTGGTTTTCCACGCACACCTTCCACCACTGTAACCGCAACAGGCAGTTTGCTTGGTAGGTCATCAGTTGGTTTGGAAGGGGAAACAAGTGCGGGTGTACAGCTCTCTCAGACATTGATAGCACCAACTTTGTATGAAGGCAACATCATGTCTCCGCCTGCACTTTCCTCACAAACCTGCATTTTTCCAGGGACACACTACTCACCACCGTCTCCACACAGCAGCCAGATCTCTGTCCCTCAGATGTGGACAAATAAAAGGCCATTTCCTGCGACCCATGACAAAGCTAAGAGGTTGACTTTATCCCTCTGTAAGCTCTTGGCTACCGAAATGCTGCCTTTCCGCCTGGTGGACACACAGGATTTTCGAGACCTTATGTCCGTCGCTGTGCCCCAGTATCAGATGCCCAGTCACCACTACTTCTCTAAGAAAGGTGGGCCTGCGCTACACCAGCATGTCACACACAACATCACCGCTTCCTTGAGAAACTCTGTGTGTGAAGGGGTGCATTTCACCACCGATACTTGGACCAGTAAGCATGGATAGGGGCGTTACATGTCACTGACTGGGCACTGGGTAACTATGGTGATAGATGGAGAAGGGTCTGCTGAACAAGTCTTGCCGTCCCCACGACTTGTGCGTCAATCCTCTGTATGTATAAGTTCCTCCAATGCTTCTTCCTCCTCAACCTCGTCTGGGTCCTCCACCTCCGCCCCAAGCCTGCCTGGTCAGGCCACCAGCGTTATAACTGCGCACAAGGAATCACGCACAACTCCTTACTATGCTGGCAGCAGAGCGCAACGGCATCAGGCAGTCTTTAGCTTGAAATGTCTTGGAAATAAGAGTCACACAGCGGCTGAGTTGTGGGCAGCTCTGCGGTCCGAGTTTCGTAAATGGTTGTCTCCACTCAACCTGCAGCCTGGTAAGGCCGTGTGCGACAATGCTGCAAACCTGGGTGCGGCCCTTCGCCTGGGCAAGGTGACACACATGCCTTGTATGGCTCACGTGTTGAACCTTGTTGTCCAGCAATTTTTAACACACTATCCCGGCCTAGATGGCCTTCTGCACAGGGCACGAAAACTGTCTGCTCACTTCCGCCGTTCAACTGCCACAGCTGACCGACTTGCATCGCTCCAGAAGTCTTTCGGCCTGCCGGTTCATCGCCTGAAATGCGATGTGCCCACACGCTGGAATTCGACTCTCCACATGTTACAGCGACTATGGCAGCACCGCCGAGCACTGGTGCAATACGTCATGACGTATAGCCTGGGCCAACGAGATGCAGAGGTGGGGCAGATCACCCTGATGGAGTGGTCTCAGATCAAGGACCTATGCACTCTTCTGCACAGTTTCGACATGGCGACGAATATGTTTAGCGCTGACAATGCCATTATCAGCATGACAATTCCAGTCATTTTCATGCTGGAGCAAACGCTAAACAGTATTTGGAGTCAGGGGTGGGACAACAGGAAGGGGATGAAGTACAGGATGATTCATATGCGTAAGGGATAACAACATCACCAAGGTCCAGACGTTCATCATCACCAAGGCGGCAGGCATGGGACGATGGGGGAGAGGGATTAACAAGGGCGCATGGTAGCAGGCAAAATGTTGAGGAAGGTGCAGGAGAACATGAAGAAATGGAGGACGAACTGTCCATGGACATGGAAGACTCAGCAGATGAGGGAGACCTTGGTCAAATTTCAGTTGAAAGAGGTTGGGGGGAGATGTCAGAGGAAGTAAGAATGGGTAGCACCTCTATGCCACAAACACAGCAAGGACTTAGTCCTCTTGGATGCGCAAGACACGTGAGCGCCTTCTTGCTGCACTACCTACAACATGACCCTCGGATTGTCAAAATTAGATGTGATGATGACTACTGGGTTGCCACACTATTAGATCCCCGGTACAAGTCCAAATTTTGTGAAATAATTCCAGCCATAGAAAGGGACGCACGTATGCAGGAGTATCAGCAGAAGCTGATACTCAATCTTAGCTCGGCTTTTCCACCAAACACCAGTGGTGCAGGGAGTGAATCTCCCAGTTGTAACTTGACAAACATGTACTGTCTCGTCATCAACAGGGATTGGAGAAGCAGGAAGCTGATTTGCATATTGCCAGTGCATTCTGGGAAGAGGAGAAGAGTCACCTGAAGCTGATCGATTGCTGGGACTTGCCAAGTCTTGCTGTTTGAGGACATCGCAAAACCAGGGATTGGAGAAGCAGGAAGCTGATTTGCATATTTCCAGTGCATTTTGGGAAGAGGAGAAGAGTCACCTTAAGCTGATCAATTGCTGGGACTTGCCGGGTCTCGCTGTTTAAGGACATCGCAAAACCAGGGATTGGAGAAGCAGGAAGCTGATTTGCATATTTCCAGTGCATTCTGGGAAGAGGAGAAGAGTCACCTTAAACTGATCGATTGCTGGGACTTGCCGGGTCTCGCTGTTTAAGGACATCGCAAAACCAGGGATTGGAGAAGCAGGAAGCTGATTTGCATATTTCCAGTGCATTCTGGGAAGAGGAGAAGAGTCACCTTAAGCTGATCGATTGCTGGGACTTGCCGGGTTTCGCTGTTTGAGGACATCGCAAATCCAGGGATTGGAGAAGCAGGAAGCTGATTTGCATATTTCCAGTGCATTCTGGGAAGAGGAGAAGAGTCACCTTAAGCTGATCGATTGCTGGGACTTGCCGGGTCTCGCTGTTTGAGGACATCGCAAAACCGCGCGCCTATCATACGCTACATCAGCAATATGGAAGAGAAGAAAATCCACATGGTCACCTGCAACACATGCTACATGTTTAGGGATCTGCCGCACAAAAAAAACAACTTCACCTGTCAAAAGTGCAAACTTGCTGCCCTCTTAGAGGAAAAGGTTCAGGGACTGGAAGAAAGAATAGCAACTTTGAAGCTAATTAAAGAACATGAGGACTTCTTGGACGAGGTAGAAGCAACCATTCAGGATATGGAAAGTGAGAAAAGCTTCATAACACATACATAGGCTGAAAAGTGGACACATGTGACCAAAAGAAGCCAGCGTATCAAGTGGTCATCACCACGCACACAGCTTAGCAACCAATATGAAGCCCTCATGCTGGAGAACGAAAATGGCACAGCTCAGGATGATACAATATCTACAGGAGAAGACACAGTATCATCAAAAGAAGTTACTTTGTCAACAAAAGCAGAAACGAAAGACACTTAAAAACACTCAGGAGCAACAAGCAGTGCGTCCAGAAAGAAAAGAAGAGTGGTAGTTATGGGCAACTCACTACTAAGAGGCACGGAGGCAACTATCTGCAGGCCGGACATAACCGCACGAGAAGTATGCTGCCTCCCGGGAGCAAAAATCAAGGATGTGGCCAACAGGATACCAACTATCCTCGCATCCAAGGACGAATACCCATTCCTATTGATACATGTAGGAACAGACGACACGGCAAGAAATGATCTACCAACTATTTGCGAAGACTTTGAAATTCTGGGGAAGAAAATAAAGGAACGTAACGTACAGGTTGTTTTCTCACCAATCCTCCCAGTCGATGGCCATGGTGTCAGAAGATGGAATAGGATACTAGATTTGAACAACTGGCTACGACGATGGTGCAGGCAGCAAGGATTTGGATTCTTGGACCATCTAGTGAATTACCTCTACGATGGACTTGTCGTAAGAGACGGGATACACCTCACAAAACCTGGGAAACACACGTTCGCCAGAAGGCTTGCCACACTCATCAGGAGGGCTTTAAACTAGAAGAAGAGGGGATGGGAGAAAAAACAGCAGACAAGAACATGCAGCAGAAGGACAAACTAATCAAGGGCACTAGATGCCGTAAAGAGGACCCAAGACAGGGTACTAAGAAGGAAGCTAAGAAAAGGGGAGCAAAACTTCTTTCCTGCATGCTGACCAATGCAAGAAGCCTGACCAATAAGATGGAAGAACTGGAGCTGGTAATGTATGAGGAAAAATACGACATAGTAGGAATAACTGAGACATGGTTAGATAACAGTTATGACTGGGCGGCTAACCTGCAAGGATATGAATTGTTTAGGAGGGATCATAAAAAAAAAGGAAAGGGGGTGGAGTCTGTCTATATATAAAGTCCAGTTTAAAGCCCAGACTAAGAGAAGATATCCAAGAGGGAAATGAAGAGGTGGAGTCTCTAAGGGTGGAGATACAAGGAGGGAAAACTAATAAAATCGTCATAGGGGTTTGTTATAAGCCACCAAATATAACAGAAACCACTGAAAATGTATTATTGAAATGAATAGACAAAGCAGCAAATCACAATGAGGTGATTATTATGGAGGACTTCAACTACCCCGATATAGACTGGGAAACTGAAACCTGTGTATCTCAGAAAGGAAACCTGCTTCTGTCAGTAACTAAGGATAATTATCTGTCCCAACTTGTGCCGGGCCCAACTAGATGGGCAGCCCTTCTCAACTTAATTTTAAGCAACAGGCCAGATAGAATAACACGTATGAGTGGATGGGCACCTAGGGAATAGTGACCACAATATAATACAATTCCACTTGTCCTTCAGTAAGGTGCCTTGGAGGGGGGTTACAAAAACGCTGAATTTCAGAAAAGCAACGTTTGATCAGCTTAGAGAAGACCTTCGCCAAATTGATTGGGACAATGTCCTCAAAAATGGGAGCACAGAAAATAAGTGGCAAATTTTTAAATCGGTATTAAACACCCACTGCGAGCGAGCCATACCATACGGAAATAAAAGGGCTAGGAACAGGAGAATACCAATGTGGCTAAATAAGGATGTAAAAGGGGCAATGAATAATAAGAAAAAGGCATTTAAAAAGCTAAAACAAGAAGGCAGCGAAGAAGCATTAAAAAGATATAGAGAAAAAAATAAAATTTGTAAAAAACAAATACATTTAGCAAAAGTAAAAACTGAGAGACTCATTGCTCAGGAAAGCAAAACAAATCCCAAACTATTCTTTAATTATATAAACAGAAAAAAGATTAAAATTGATGGTGTTGGCCCTTTAAAGAACAATGAGGGTAAAATCATAGAAAGCGTTGTGGGAAAAGCAAATGTTTTAAATACTTTTTTCTCAACTGTGTTCACACAGGAAAAGCATATACCACGGGAAATGCAGAGTGATCATGTAAACGCTTCATCAAGTATGACCTGCCTAACCCAGGAAGAAGTGCAGAACCGACTTAGTAACATTAAAATTGACAAATCACCAGGCCCTGATGGCATTCACCCTCGGGTATTAAGGGAGTTAAGTAATGTGATAGACAGGCCTCTATTCCTTATATTTAAAGACTCTATAGAAACTGGGTCTGTTCCACTGGATTAGCGGCTAGCAAACGTGGTACCAATATTCAAAAAAGGGTGTAAAAGGGAACCTGGAAACTATAGGCCGGTAAGCTTAACATCTGTTGTGGGTAAAATGTTTAAAGGGTTTTTAAGGGATACTATTATGGAATGTCTCAATGTTAATAATTGTTTAACTCCATATCAACATGGATTTATGAAGAATCGCTCCTGTCAAACTAACCTGATCAGCTTCTATGAGGATGTAAGCTCTCACATGGACAAGGAGAATCATTGGATGTCATTTATCTCGACTTCGGTAAAGCATTTGACACTGTCCCACATAAAAGACTGATAAGTAAAATGAGAAAGCTTGGGCTCGGCAAAAATGTGTGTAGATGGGTAGGTAGCTGGCTTAGTGATAGAAAACAAAGAGTGGTTATTAATGGCGCATACTCAGATTGGGCCAGGGTTACTAGTGGGGTGCCACAGGGGTCTGTATTGGGCCTCCTACTATTTAATATATTTATTAATGATCTGGTGGATGATTTACAGAGTAAAATATCAGTATTTGCAGATGATACAAAACTATGTAAGGTAGTTAACACAAAGGAGGACAGTTTGCAACTACAGATGGATTTGAGTAAATTGGAGAATTGGGCTGAAAAATGGCAAATGAGGTTTAACACAGATAAGTGTAAGGTTATGCACATGGGAAGGAGAAACAGATGCTACGATTACTTACTAAATGGAAAACTGCTGGGGAAATCAGACATGGAAAAAGACTTAGGCATATTAGTCAATAAGAAGCTAAATTGGAGTGCCCAGTGTCAGGCAGCAGCCACCAAAGCAAATAGGGTGATGGGATACATTAGAAGAGGTCTGGGGGCACGAGATGAAAACATCATTCTCCCTCTGTACAAATCACTCGTCAGACCACACTTGGAGTATTGTGTGCAATTTTGGGCACCGGTGCTCAAGAAAGACATTACTGAACTTGAAAGGGTTCAAAGGCGGGCTACTAAAATAATAAATGGAGTGGGTGCATTACAATGCACGGAAAGGTTATCAAAATTAGGTCTATTTACTCTAGAAAAGAGAAGACTTAGGGGAGACCTAATAAATATGTACAAATATATCAGAGGGCCATATAGAGATCTCTCCCATGATCTGTTTGTACTAAGGATTATGACAAGAACAAGGGGGCATTCTCTTCGATTGGAGGAAAGAAAATTCCTACATCAGCATAGAAGAGGGTTCTTCACGGTAAGAGCAGTGAGGCCCTGGAACTCTCTTCCTCAGGAAGTGGTGATGGCCAACTCACTGAATGAATTTAAGAGAGGAATGGATGCTTTTCTTGATAGCAAAAGTATAGAAGGTTATAAATAGCATATTCTTACAGGTAGATAAAAGAGCAATCAAGATTATTAGAGGAATGGGTGGGCTGCAACACCAAGACAGGTTATTAAACTTGGGGGTTATTTGGTTTGGAAAAACAAAGGCTTAGGGAGGATCTAATCACAATGTATAAAAATATGAGGGGACAGTACAGAGACTTTTCCAAAGATCTCTTTACATCTAGGCCTGCGACTGGAACACGGGGGCATCCGCTACGTCTTGAGGAAAGAAGGTTTAATCATAATCACAGACGAGGATTCTTTACTGTACGAGCAGTGAGACTTATGGAACTCTCTGCAGAATGATGTTGTAATGAGTGATTCACTACTAACATTTAAGCAGAGCCTGGATGCCTTTCTTGAAAAATGTAATATTACCAGTTATGTATATTAGATTTTATGACAGGGTGTTGATCCAGGGAACTAGTCTGATTGCCGTATGTGGAGTCAGGAAGGAATTTTTTTCCCCATTGGAGCTTGTTTGACACATTGGGTTTTTTTTGCCTTCCTCTGGATCAACATGTTAGGCTACGGGTTGAACTAGATGGACTTAGAGTCTCCCTTCAACCTTAAAAACTATGAAACTATGAAACAGTCTAACCATACCAGAAGCACTGTATCTGTTGCTGGTAACAGAAATTTTATTGAATCATTTCATAATTTTTTTAGACCATCCTTTGAACGGCCAACAGAGACAAGAAGTCTGACACATAGTCAAGGGCTGCAGAGGATGATACAGGAGTATCTCCAAATGAACATCGATGCCATGACTTTGCAACTGGAGCCTTGCTCATTTTGGGCTTCAAATCATGAAAAATGGCCTGAGCTCTCCACTTATGCCTTGGAGATCTTGTCGTATCCAGCTGCCAGCGTTGTCTCAGAACGTGTCTTCAGTGCTGCTGGTTGTGTGCTGACAGATAAGCGCACGCGTCTGTCCAGTGACAATGTGGACAGACTAACGTTCATCAAGATGAACAAGTCATGGATCCGCAATGACTTTACTACCCCTGTGTCATCCTGGGGAGAGTAAAGGCTTATGGATTTGGAATGTGCTTGATGGAAATGTACCTGTCAAGTTTGCAAATGGGGCAAAAGTGATGCCACTTAAGGGGTGTCTGTGTGGCCCAATTTTTGGAAAAAAGGGCGACGCGGCTTGGAGTCCCCCTGCTGTGTTTTTAAAAATGAGCCAAGATGAACGAGTCATGGTTCAGCGAAGACTTTGCTACCTACCCAGGTGTCATCCTGGGGACAGTTAAGGCTGGCATATTTTGGAATGTGCTTGATGCAAATCTACCTGTGAAGTGTACAACAGGGGCACAAGTGATGCCACTGAAGTGGTGTCTGTGGGGCCCAATTTTTGGAAAAAAGGGCGACTCTGCTTGGAGTCTACCTGCTATGTTTTTAAAAACGAGCCAATGATGAACAAGTCATGGTTCAGCAAAGACTTTGCTACCTAGGCCGGTGTTATCCTGGGGACAGCTAATGCTGGCGTATTTTTGAATGTGCTTGATGCAAATCTACCTGTGAAGTGTACAACAGGGGCACAAGTGCTGCCACTGAAGTGGTGTCCGTGTGGCCCAATTTTTGGAATAAAAAGGGAGACTCTGCTTGGAGTCCGCTTGTTGTGTTTTACATGATTTTAGAAGGGCATGCCATGCCTATATCTGTGCCTTGTCCTCTTTTTCCTCGTCCAGCTGTTTTGTTTTCGGAGGAGTATATGTCCTTGTCACTTTCCCATGTGTTTGTGTTGTCTTGGGAGTTGTTTGTCACCTTTTGGACACCTTTGAGGGTGTTTTTGCAGGTGTTTTTAGGTGTTTGTGATTGCCTCTTATTATTTCCTATGGGGTTCGAGAGGTTCATTGAACGGTTCGTCGAATGGTTCGTCGAACGGGGCACTGTTCGACGAACCGAACCGAACTCGAACTCTAGGGGGGTGGCTCATCTCTAGCAGCCACCCACCCACAGGACAAAATACTAAATGGCCATATTTCCACACTGCTTTCCCTGCAAATGTTGGTGTTTAGGCTTGTGACAATCAAGCTTTTCGTAACCTCATGGTACTCAATCCCCAGCTCCCAGTATTTCTCCCAGTGTACTGTCCCCACCTCACAGTTTCTCCTATATGTCTGTTGCTGGCTATATTTCCATGCCTTCTGGCCATTTTAGCTAGGCTTCGCACTGACTTTGCAGATCCTTTGCCCGTTTGAGAGTCAAGAACTTTGAGTGTGTTCAAAACTGAACAGACAATGGCATCAGGGTCTCTTCTCTATGTCTGTTGCTGGTTGTATTGCCAAGCCTCCTGGTCATTTTGACAAGACCTCGGACTGACTGTATATTCTTTTCCAGTTTGAGAGTCAAGAATTAAGATTGTGTTCAAAATTGAACAAAAAATGGAATCAGAGTTTCTTCTGTACTTCTATTGCTGACTATATTGCTATGCCTCCAAGTCAACTGGGTGAGCCAAATGCCTGAGTCCACAATCATTCTCTGCAAGTAACTCCACTGCCTCTTTCACTGTGCTACGTGCTGGTTAATCTACTGTAAACAAAGCAGGTGCAAACACCTCCTGCCCTGAACCCGTCTTTGCACTTTTGCAAACACCATTAGGAACCACTTCCATTTTCTGGTCCCAGTGCAGCATCCAGCTTTCTCTACCTTAGGCCCTGGAATGCAAGCTGAAATCGGCAGCCACCCAACCAACAGGCTCAAACATTAAATGGTCATATTTCCAGATTGATAGGCCTCCAAATGTTGGCATTAAGGCTTGACGACAATGAGGATTTCCACAACCTGATGGCGGTGGCCATCCCTCGGTACTTAATCCCCAACCCACACTATTTCTCCCGGTGTGGCATCCCTGACTTACACAACCTCATGTCCCATTATATCACCCATACCTCATAGTCATTTTGGCTAGGCCTTATACTGATTTCTTATCTTTTTCCAGTTTGAGAGTAAAAAATTAAAAGTTTGTTCAAAATTGAATGGATTCAGAGTTTCCTGTATGTTCGTTGCTGGTCAAATTGCAATGCTTACTGGTCGACTGGGTGGTCTGAATGCCTAGGACCACAATCATTTTCTGCGGGTGACCCCACTGTCTCTTTCCTTATGCTACATGATGGTCAATGCCCTAAAAAGGGATGCAGGCGTGGATGCTTCCCGCCCTGAACCTGTCTTTGCACATTCACAAACACCATCAGGAACCACTTCCATTTTCTCGTCGCAGAGCGGCGTCCAGCTGTCTCTACCTAAAGGCCACTTTACACACAGAGATAAATCTTTAGCAGATCTGTGGTTGCAGTGTAATCATGGACATATTGTTCCATTTGTACACAGCCACAAACCTGGCACTGATTGTCCACAATTTCACTGCAACCACAGATCTGCCGCAGATTTATCTCTGTGTGTAAAGTAGCCTTTAGGCATTGAAATTCAAGCCGAAATCGACAACCACTCACAGACAAACCCAAACACTATATGGCCACATTTGCTGACTGTTTGGCGTGCAAATGTTGGCCCCAGCTCTCACTATTTCTCCTAGTGTGGCATCCCTGACTTACACAACCTCGTGTCCCATAATATCACAAGTGCCTCATAGTCATTTTGGCTAGGTCTCGCACTGACTGCTTATCCTTTTCCAGTTTGAGAGTCAGGATTTGAGTGTTTTCAAAATTGAACCAAAAAATGGAAACAGTATATCCTGTATATCTGTTGCTGACTATATTTCCATGCCTCTTGCTCATTTTGGCTAGGCCTCACACTGACTGCATATTCTTTTCCAGTTTGCGAGTCAAGAATTAAGAGCATTTTCAAAATTGAACAAAAAATAGCATCAAAGTCTCTCCTCTTAGTAAGATGCTGACTGTATTGCCATGCCTCTTGGTCATTTTGACAAGGTCTTGCAGTGACTGTATATGCCTTCCAGTTTGAGAGTCAAGAATTAAGAGTGTGTTAAAAACTGAACCAAAAATTGAATCAGAGTTTATCCTGTATGTCTGTTGCTGGCTGTATTTCCATGACTGTCACGGGAAGGTATGGGGGTAACAGGGATAAGGGCTCCTGGACTCACCCTCAGGCTAGGGGACCCTAGCTATCCCTGATTCCAGGATTACCTCTGATCGTGAGGACACCTAGGCCGCTACCCTGGCCCTGTTCCTAACCAGCCCTGATCTAGTACCCCCTTTCCCACCACACAAGGGGAGAACCAAGATCAGAGTGGTAACCCCAACACATAGACAAACTGGGGTAATAAAGCTCAGTCACACTGCACAAAAACACACAGGTATAAACAAAAAATGGTAAAAGGGAAAACCAAAGCAGGGAAGAAAATACAAGACAAGGGGCAACTCCACAACAGCAGCAAGCAAACAGTAAGACTGGCACCAGCAGCTATAAAGCGACTCGCTCTCTCCACGGGCAGAACCTGGTAGAGTAATCTATCAACTGCAAGAAAGAGCTGGCTGATGGGGATTTTAAAGGATTAGGGGGGTGGCCACAGCTAAGCTTCAATTAAACAACCTTGCAGCAAGAAAAAAAACTGGCATTAACCCTTGCTGCATCAAGAGAAAGCAAATTACATTAAGGCCCCTTTCACATGTCAGTGATTCTGGTACGTTTGTGCTTTTTTTTAAACGTACCAGAATCACTGACATACGCAGACCCATTCTAATGAATGGGTCTGCTCACACGTCAGTGATTTTTCACTGCACGTGTCTCCGTGCAGCGTACCCGCGTGTGCGTGATTGCTGCATGGAGACATGTCCATTTTTTTCTGGCTGTGGTCCATGAAACACGTGCCAGAAAAAAACGTGCTTTTAAAATAAAAAACATTTTAACTCACCCGGCGTCCAGCGATGTCCTCTGCAGCCCGTTCTCCCTGCTGCTTCTAAGCCGGCTGATTACTGTCGCGCATATTCATTATGCGCGACACAGCCGACCCGGAAGCAGCTCCTGCAGGGGTCACCGCCGGCCGGATGCTGCGTTGCGGGAGCGATCAGCACCATGGACAGCGGGAGCAGGCGCAGGTGAGTGAATCTCTAAGTGCAATCACGGGCCACGGAGAACGGAGCCCGGATTGCACTTAGACAACCCACGTGTGCCGTGATTTTCGGCACACGCAGGGACATGTGCGTGTTTTACACGCCAGTGAAAAACTTCTGTGTTTTTCACTGACGTGTGAAACGGGCCTTAGGGTGCGTGCCCATGATCAGTATTTGCAGCGTTATATACACATGCGCATACGTCAACTGCATCTAAAATGCTGCGGTGTACAGTACAAGCATAGTGGATGGGATTTCTAGAAATCTCGTGCCCACTATGCTTTTTCCGCAGCAGCACTGACCTGCGGTGCGTGTTTCCAGGCCGCAGCATGTCAATTGTTTGCAGCGGAATTGCATGCATCCTCCATAGGGAGAACACAAGCAGGAGACCGCAGCGCTCCGAGCCCTGATCATGGGTACAAGCAGCTGTGGTCTCCTGCGTTCTGCTGCAGAGGAGACGCGCGGCCCTGCAGGTCAGGACTCGCTGTGTTCTGAACGCAGCGACTCCTGATCGGGGGCACATACCCTTAATATTGGGCTCCAGAGTAGGGAGAAAAAGCTCAAATAGAACCATTGTCATAACTCTCTCACCGTTGAGAAATAATCGAGACAGCCTCCTGGTCATTTTGGTCATTTCTTGCACTGACTATAGATCCTTTCCCAGTTTGAAAGTAAAAAATTTAGAATGTTTTTAAAATTAAAACAAATTGTATTCAGGGGTCCTACTCTCTGTGTCTTCAAAAGTTTATCCAAGTGCCTTCTTCTAATTATTGGCAGTCTTTGCACTTAGTACATACACTTTACTACTGTAGGTCTAGCTGCTGAAGAAGGGAGAGTTTACCATTATCAGCCTATAGGCAAGGTTTCTTTCCTTACAGTCCTTGCTGCTGCAACTTAAAACTGAAAGACATTTCCCGGTCTACACATATTAGATTCTATTACCTATTAATAATGCTGTTAGCTGCCTCAGTAATTTAATATGCTCCAGAAACGGGGAAGTGAACGTGCTGCTGAAGGCTTAAGGACAGTCAAGATAGTCTACAAGATGAAACTGTGCCTGCTGCATGAGCGCAACAAAAATGTTCATACCCGAGACTTACTTTACTGTACCAATTAGCATATTGTCAGTTGGATAGCAGATAATGTTTTTAAAATTATCACAGAATTTAATCAAAGTCTCTCCTCTGCATCTCTTGCTTTGTGTACAATCCTTCCTTGCAATTCTAGATAGTCCTTGTTATGAGTGCATAGGCCGTACCAGGGTAGAGTCTGAATTTTTGAAGAATTGACACAAAATGTAGTCAGAGGCTCTCCCTTCCATCTCTTGCTGAATGTATTGCAATCCCTCCTTGGAATTCCTGCTATATTTTGCACTAAGTGCATAGCCTTTACCAGTCTAGGAGTTCCACTCATTTAAAATGGTCAAAAATGTTGTCTGAGGCTCTCATCTAAGTGTCTTCCAGGGGGTATTGCAGTTCCTCCTTCTAATTTGTATCAGTTCTTGTAATTAGTTTTGCCTTTGTAAGTGTAGAAGTCCCACTACCTAACAATTTTAACATTGTGTATGAGACCTTCCTTTATGTCTAATACAGGGTATAGCAGAGTTCCTCTTCCTTCTAATTTTTGCCAGCTCTTGCACTGACAGCATACGCTTTGTGAGTTTTCAGAATTATTCCTTCATAAATTAAACAGGATGTGTCTGACTATGTTACACACACACCACATGCCGAGATAAGGCAGTAAATGTTAAAATTACATTAACCAGTGACTACCAGCAGGTGCAGTTTCACTATGTCATCTACTGTAGTCATAGGCACCGAGGAAATATAGTGTGCGATGGTCAAACTATTAACTCCTTTACGACCAAGGACGTACCGGTACGTCCTTGATCGTATCAAGGTACTTACCGCTGGCTGGTGCAGTGATCCCTGTACATGTTTGCTGATTTGAGCAGCAGACATGTGGGGCTAACAATCGCGGCTGGATTCGCAATTCACCCACGCCTGCTTGCCATTTAGATTGCGCTTTCAAAATGTGACCGCGCAATTTAAATGGCTGTGGCGGGGATCGCACTGTTCCCCACCACCATCAGCAGAAATTAACAAGCGATCAGACTATACAATGATAAAATTCCCTAGGGGACTTGTAAAATAAATAAAAAATGTAAAAAAAAGTTTTTAAAAATAGGAAAAAATAAAAAAAAATAAAAGTTCATATTACCCACATTAAAAATAAAAGTTTTAAAAAACATACACATATTTGGGATCACCACATTCAGAAATGCCCCAGTTATTAAAATTAAAAATCAGTTAATCTGATCGAAACATGGTGTGGCGAGAATAAAATTCCAAATGCGAAAGTTACATTTTTTGGTCGCCGCAAAAATTTTTTAAAATGCAATAACAGGCGATCAAAACATAGCATCCACACAAGAATGCAATAATTAAAAACATCAGCTCAAGATGCAAAAAAATAAGATATTACTGAGCCCCAGATCCCAAAAAATGACAACGCTATGAGGCACAAAAGCGCAATTTTTTTGGGACAAATTTCTGTCTTTTTTTTTAACACCTGAGATAAAAGTAAAAGTATACATGTTTGGTATCTACGAACTCATACCGACCTAAGGCATCGTACTAACATATCAGTTTTACTATACAGTCAACACAATGAATTAAAATATCCCAAAAACCATGGAGTAATTGCACTTTTTTTGCAATTTCACTGCACTTTGAATTTTTTTTCCTGTTTTCCAGTACAATATATGGTAAAAATAATGGTTTAATTTAAAAACACAACTTATCCCGCAAAAAATAAGCCCTCGTATATCAAGATTGACGAAAAAATAAAAAAATTTGAGCTCTCAAAAGAGGGAAAGCCAAAACGAAAACAGAAAATTGCCCGCGGGTGAAGGGGTTAAGGCTATGTTCACATGTTGCATTTTTGCAGCGTTTTTGTTAGCGCTTTTTTGGTAATGTTATTTAATGAGTTTGATGCATATTAAAACTGATTTTACAGTCTCAGCAAAGGTGATGAGATTTCATAAAGCTAATGCACATGATTATTTTTCCTTACTGAAATGTAAAAATGTAAAACTGATGCATTTTTGAAAATGTGTGAAATGTGAATATAGACAGAGGGGAGGAGGCCGTTTTTTTTTTCTCTTCATTAATTTTGGTTATATAACGTTGGGCATTATTTTCACAGTGTTGCATACCGCATGCACCTCCAACATCGCCTGCAAGCAGTTCCCCACAGGCAACATATTGTACTAATGAAGGACTAAATTTAAGACTGAAACATCTATTATATGTTTATTGGACTGACTGCTTTTTGTTCACCTTATCAGAGTGCCTAGTTATACTGATATTACAGGTTTGGATCCTACCAGTGAACCATAACATAGTAAGAAGTGCCATGCCTTGTATACTAGCAACAATCACAGACTTAACTTCACCAAAGCACCATAATGTCATAAGCACAGTAAGGAGATTGATAGTGCTATTTAACCAGTTAACAAGGTGAGTGAAGCTCGGCTCCACCTTTAGCTCTTAAGCGGGCTTTACACGCCACGACATCGCTAACGAGATATCGTTGGGGTCACGGAATTCGTGACGCACATCCGGCCTCAATAGCGATGTTGTTGCGTGTGGAACGCACAAACGACCGTTAACGATCAAAATTACTCACCTAATCGTTGATCGTTGACACGTCGTTCTAATCCCAATTATCGTTGCTGTTGCAGGACGCAGGTTGTTCGTCGTTCCTGCGGCAGCACACATCGCTATGTGTGACACCGCAGGAACGAGGAACATCACTATACCTGCAGCCGCCCGCAATGAGGATGTTCCGCCCGCTCATCTCCGCCCCTCCGCTTCTATAGTGCGGCCGCTTAGTGACGCCGCTGTTACTCCAAACAAACCTCCCCCTTAAAGGAGAGATTGTTCGGCGGCCACAGCGATGTCGGTGAAGAGGTAATTGCGTGTGACGCTGCCGTAGCGATATTGTTCGCTACGGCAGCGATCACCCCGTGATGCGCCACCGATGTGGGCGGGTGCTATCGCTTGCGACATTGCTACCTATGTCGCAGCGTGTAAAGCCCGCTTTAGAAAATAGAAACTTTTCAAGGCATCATCTGTGGGTGTTTAGATGTTGTGGGGCTTTTATATGACAGCTATTTCTACTTGCTTGAAATGCCTGGGACTTAAAGACATTTTGAATATGAGAAAGACTTTTATTAAATGATAAATGTATTTATACTAAATACCCACACATTTCTGACATTATCATGAAGCTAAATAGAGTATAATTTATTTACACCAAAATTATTAATTTGTTTTTGTATATATCTTTCTTAAAAAATCACATTTTCACAATCCTTTCCAAAATGAAAAATGGTATATTAAATTTACAAAAATGTATTAAAAACACAATGCATGCAGAAACGCTGTTAGCAGGGGTTAAATCCACACTGAAAAATAATACCATAGTCTAAAAATATAAAAGGGAATAAAACAGAAACCTATACTTCACCAAGTGAAGCCTTGTGACTAGATAACTCAGACGCTTTCAGAATGGGATCCCCGAGAGGATCGTGGGCAGAAAATATGAGATTCACACACATTCGAGTGCATCCACAGAAAAATCTAAAATGTGAGTTTCTGTCCTGACTTTTTTCATACTCAATTCTCTTTTAATCTTCTGAAAAGTTCCAGACCTCTAGCAAGCCTATTGTGGTGTGTCCTGAGTCTTGACAGTCAATTTTTACTTTGCCTTAGCTATTGAGTTTTATAACCTGAGATTCACAGGCGGGAATAATTTTGCTATAAATTTAATCACAGCAGTATTTAGAGACTTTTTCACTTTAATTTGCATATTTTTTCCTATTGCTCTTTACATAGGAAAAACCTGAATGAATTATTATTATTATTATTATTATTATTATTAATAATAATAATAATAATAATAATAATAATAATAATTTATAACATCTATTTAAAGGATTCTTCTCTGTTTTTTAAAACTCTCTAAAATGTATTTAACTAAAATAACTAATGTTGGTTACGAAAATCTGAACTCATGGCTATTTAAATCTCATCCTAATTGATCGGTAACTGTTTCACCCCCGAGCCTTTTTTCACCTTCATGACTGGGCTATTTTTTTCAGTTCTGATCAGTGATACTTTATGAGGTTATATTCCTGGAACGCTTCAATGGATCCCATTGATTGTGAGATGGTTTTTTCATGAGAGATTACCCTTCATGATAGTGGTAAATTTAGGATGATATTTTTAGTGAGTATTTGTGAAAATATCGGAATTTGCGAAAATTTTGAAAATTTTGCATTGTGCAAACTTTGAATTTTTATGCCCTTAAATCAAAGAGTAATATCACATAAAATAGTTAATAAATAACATTTCCCACATGTCTACTTTGCATCAGCACAATTTTTGAAGCATATTTATTTTTTTGTTTGGAAGGTAGAAGAGTTCAAACTTAAAGGGAGGGGGCCAGGTTTTTACATTTTGTATTAGTAATACTGATTATTGAATCAATTATTTTAATACAAAATTAATTTAATTGTTTATTTAATTTTTGTTTATTCTATTTTTACTCAAACACTGGGGGCTACCATCTTGAATTTGCTGTGTGTAACAACACTTTCACACCTCGAATATGGCCGTCCCTGTGCATAAGAGATAGTAGCCGGCATCCGACCCTATCTTTTACACTGTGACTACTCCCTGCCGGGATGTCACACTGCAATCATTGCTTCCTCCCAACCACCCCCATGTAACTCACCTTGGACCTCTGGTCCTGGCAGCTCATCCTGTCTGTGCGCTGACAGTGGAGTGGTGATCACAGCCTCTCATCTATAAGCACAATACCAGCATCAGGGTGCAGATCGCCGCTCTCGGACTTCCGCTCTCGGTAGTTCTTCCTGTCAGCTCTCTGTACTCAGCACAGGGGTCACAGAGTATTGGGGAATGTTGGAGCACAGAGCACTGGGGACGCTGGAGGGGCACAGAGAGCACTGGGAGACACTCTGCACATAGCCAGACCTGAGAAATGCTGGAGGCACAGAAAGCACTCTGAGAATAGCAATACCTAGGGGACATTGGTTGCACAAAGAGCACTGGGGGCACAGAGAGCACTGGGGGATGCAGTAATATGGGGGCACAGGAATATGGGGCACAGTATATCAGGGGCTCAGTAATATTGTGGCAGAGTATATGGGGCAGAGTATACAGTGGGGCATATCATACAGTTTAGCACTAGGCCAGCTATCCTCTGTGACACTTTCCACATATTAGGATCACTTTGCAGTCACAAACAAAATGTCTCCATACTGTGATCCTAAACTTCATCCTCACTGATCCTTTTGGAAACACCCAGGAGGGGAGGGGGAGGCATGAGAAAACACACATGAGAGCAGATTACACCCACTTTTACTGCAGTTGTAATGTGAGCTAGTTATACACTAGGTTTTCAGGAGCTACTCCCCCCTAGTGTTTAAGAGTGGAATATATCAAACTTTTTAAATTATTTTTTTATATTTCGCTTAAAAACAAATGATAATATTTATTTAAATATTATCATTTGTTTTTAAGCGAAATATAAAAAAATAATTTAAAAAGTAAATAAAACAGTAAAACATGAATAATTTATATTTATTCAGTTATTGCAAAAAAAAAAAAAGTTTGATGGCACCTTACCTTTAATCAGCAGTGTCTCATTTTTACAACAAAATTTACAAAACCATTTTTTAGGGGCCACATCACATTTGAAGTGACTTTTCCTAGGTGACAGAAATTACCAAAAAGTGACACCATTTTGAAAGCTGCACCCCTCAATCTGCTGAAAACCACATCCAGTAAGGTTATTAACCCTTAAGGTGCTTCACAAGAACTAAAGCAACATGGATGGAAAAATTAAAATTATACTTTTTCCCTACAAAAATGTTATTTTAGCCCTAAAGTTTGTATTTTCACAAGAATAACAAGAGAAAATGCACCATACAATGTGTGCTATTTCTCCTGAGTACACTGATACCCCATGTGTGCTGGAAATCTACTGTTTGGGTCCATGACAGGGCTTGGAAGGGAAGGGGAGCTATTTTAATTTTAGAGCACACAAATGTCTGGAATAGATAATAAAGGCCATGTTGCATTTGAATGGCCCCTGATGTGCCTAAACAGTGGAACAATCCCACAAGTAACTCCATTTTGAAACTAGACCCCTGAAGGAATTCAACAAAATGTTTGTTAAGCACCTTGAACCCCCAGGTGCTTCATAGAAATATTGAGCTGTGAAAATGAAAAAATACAAAAATCTTGCTTAAACCCCAAACTCTTAATTTTCATATGGGTATCAGGAGACAAAGCACCATACAATTTGTTGTACAGTTTCTCCTGTGTTTGCTAATAACCCATATGTGGTGGAAAACTACTGTTTGAGCACATAACAGGCCTCAGAAGGGAACAAGTGCCATTTGACTTTTTGAAAGCAAAATTTGCTGGATTCGTTAGCGGATGCCTTGCTGCATTTGCCTAATGCCTAAACAGTGAAAAAACAGATGTGACCCCTTTTTGTAAACTAGACTCCTTAAGAAATTTATTTAGATGTTTGTTGTCATGGGGTGGCAAAGGATAACAGGGGACCGGGGCTCCTAAACTGGCCTTCAGGTTAACGGGGCCCTAGTTGTCCCTGATCCCAGAGATGTGTTGGAAGGTGAAGCTATCTTGGCTGCCTTTCCTACCCCTGCTTCTGACTAGCCCTGATCTAGTATCTCCTCCCTCCCTACCACAGGTGGGGAGGTCCAGGACAGGAGCATGTAAACATGTAAACACCAACAGGGAAAGACAAACAGGGAAAACACAAATTGTAACACAGCGCACTCACATGGAGTAATCAGATAAGTGGAAAGAAGGAAAGCTAAAGCAGAGAGGAAATAACCAGACAACAGGAAGTAATCCACTGCCCACCAAGCAACAGGCAGTGAATCACCAGACTGGAAAACAATAGCACACTGACCGGTGTAGCAGAATACTATAGTATGGGGCAGCCCTGCACCCCCTCCCCCAGCCGGCACTATCACTGTGAAAGTACGGTACCGTTCCCCGCACCTCACCAGTCCTTTAACACTGACAGTGCCAGCCAGGGTTGGGGAGTGCAGAGCTACCCCGCACTCCCCGACTGGCACTGTCACTTTTAAAGGGCTGGTGGGATGCGGGAAATGGCCCCGCACTTTAAACCAGAGTGCGGTACTCAGGTCACCGGAGGTCATCCGTGCAAAAATGGGTATGAACTCCAGTGAATTGAGTGACATCACTGCTGCCAGTCGGGTCCCCCTTGTCAATGTTTCCTGTCTTTTAGAGACCAGACCAGTCTTTTAGAGACCAGACATATTTTCAGTCTCTTCAGGCTCAGATGTAGCAGATCTAGGATAGTCGTGGGACCTTGTGTGGATTAAGTTGGACCTGCAGGGGTGTTTTAGGGATTAATAAAGTAATGAAAGAGGGTGTTTTTTTGTATTTTATTCCAAATAAAGATTTTTTTGGTGTTTGTGTTTATTTTCTTTCACTTACAGATTAGTATTGGGGGTGTCTCATAAATGCCTCTTATAATTTAAAAAAAAAAAAAAAAGCGTTAAGTGTACGGCTGGGGCCTGCAGCCTGTAGCCATATGCTTTATCTTTACTGGATATCATAATATGGGGGGACCCTACTCCAAATATTTTATTTATTTATTTATTTATTTATATACCACAAAGATGCACATATCTGTGATTGGCAGTAGTCAGACGCTATCACTCAGTGTGGGGGCATGTCTGACAGCAACCAATCACAGGCGCCGGTGGGTGGGGAAAGCCGTGCATATGCAATGAGCCTAATATGCAGCCGCCGGAGCAGTATACAGCCATGCCGGAGCCTCGGTAAATATAGCACACCTGCTCCTATTTCCATATCCTTCTACCACCATTTTAATTGCTAGATTTTGGTCTCCATAGACTTATATGTTGACCGAAATCTGTCCCAAAACTGGATTTTATAAACCAGCTCACCCGGATCAGCCAGTCCTGGTTATCTGCGAGTCCGCTCATCACTGCCTATAATATGTTACACAATTTCTCCTGAATGTGACAAAACCCTGCATGTGATTGTACGGTACTGTTTGTCCGCATTGCAGGGCTTGGGAGGGAAGGAACGTCATTTGATTTTGGAGCACAGATTTTCTTAGATTAGTTTGCAGACTCCATTTGTAAGGTCCCTAAGCACCAGAACAGCAGGAAGCCCCTCAAGTGATCACATTTTGGAAATTACACCCCTTTGGGAGTTCATCTACAATTGTAATGACATATTGATCTCTGGAAAACAACCAGGAAGTCAAACGGAGTGAATGTTGCAGAATTAGAAGTTGCAAATAAGTATTGCAGGGCCCAATACATTGTAGTGCCTGTACATTGTGCCCAGCTAGTGCTCCTGGAGACCTACACCCCATAACTTAAGCAGGCTTCCTACAACAATACCAGATTTATGGACGTTGACTGTGGTTTAGTCCCACTGTGGGGCTCAGAAGGGAGGGGGGCATTTGGGTTTGGGAACACAGATTTTGCTAGTTTTCTTTTTTCATTGAGGGAACCATAGTGCCTTTCCAGAGCTTTTGTGCTACCAGTAACATGGAAGCCCCCTATATTTCCATTAACAGATGACAGACCTGAATGGTGACTTGTGTTTTTGTTTTGAATTGAATTCTATTTGGTGGTAATTTGGATACAGAACATTTTGGATTAGTTCATATTTATCCTGTGCTCTATGCTGAGCATTTTCATCTGGGTTTCCATCTACATCTTTGGAACACATGATTCAGGTGAAACCCCAACAGATCCATTCACTAATGAGACAGCAGAGTTACTCCAGACCTCATTTGGCCTCAGCTCTACGGTGTCCGTTTTTTCAAAGTTGAACAAAACTGTTGTTTACAACACTCTTGTCCACGTCTAAAAACATACATAAAAAGGACACCGCCAGACCACAGGCCAGACAAGAGTTCAAAGTGAGTCCTTCTGCTTCATTACAGTGAATTTTCCATTGGGGATTTTGTCTGAATTACGTTTTTCAGAGATTTACACGTAATCCCCAATGTAAGTGCTCAGATTAGAGCACAGAATAAATGTGAACCGCACCATACTGCGGTTGAACAGCAGTTGAAGAATTGGCTTTATTTATTTATGTTTACTCCACACACCATGCGGTATAAGTGATTAGGCGGCTTTACTCCTCAGATCAGTTTGATTACAGCAGTAGCAGATTTATATAGCTTCTTTAGGTTTGGCTACTATCACACTAAAAAATACTTTTTTACAAAATAAAGTTTTTTTGCAGGACTGAATTTTGAAGGCTATACATTTTTATTTCTTCTGACAGAGTCATGTAAAGGCTTGTTTTTGTGAGATGTTGGAGTTTTTATTAGTACCACTTCTGATCAAGAAGAATCAGCAATTAAGGGTTTTTTTTTTACAGCATTCACCATGACAGACAGTTTTATTTTTAGGTCAGTGCAATTACAGCTGTACCACATTAAATATAGTTTTTTTAAGGTTCTGCCACTATACAGCATAAAAACAATTTTAGAGAAAAAAAATAGTTTTTGCATTGCATTATTCTGAGAGCGATAGGTTTTTAATTTTTTCACAGCTGTTACAGTGGCTTGTTTTTTGCAGAACAAGATGATGTTTTCAGCGGTACCATTCTTATTTACATTTAGGTCCACATATATTTGGACAGAGACAATATTTTTCACATTTTTGTTCTGTACATTACCACAATGGATTTTGAACAAAACAATTCAGATGGAGGTGAAGTTCAGACTTTCAGGCTTTAATTCAGTGAATTGAACAAAATATATTGCATAAAGATGTGAGGAAACAAAACCACTTTTTAACACCTTCACGACCGGCCGATTTTTTGCTTTCCGGTTTTTTTTTCGCCATTCTTTTTCTAAGAGACGTAACTTTTTTATTTTTCAGTCAATATGGTCATGTGAGGGCTCATTGTTTGCGGAACGAGCTGTACTTTGCAATGAAACCATAGGTTTTACCATACAGTGTACTGGAAAATGGCAAAAAAATTCCAAATGCAGAAAAATTGCAAAAAAAAAGGGCGATAGCACTATTGGTTTTGAGATATTTTATTCACTGTGTTCACTGTATGGTAAAACTGATGTCTGGGTGTGATGCCTCAGGTCAGTCCAAATTCGTAGACACCAAACATGTATAGGTTTACTTTTATATAAGGGGTTAAAAAAAATTCGGAAGTTTGTCTGAAAAAAGTGGCGCACGTTTTACGCCATATTCCGTGACCCGTAGCGTTCTCATTTTTTGGGATCTATGGCTCAGTGATGGCTTATTTTTTGCAACTCGAGCTGACGTTTTTAACGGTATGACTTTTGCACAGAGGCTACGTTTTGATTGCCTGTTATTGCATTTTGCGCAAAAGTTGTGGCGACAAAAAAACGTCATTTTGGCATTTGGAATTTTTTTGCCGCTACGCCGTTTACTGATCAGATTAATTGATTTTATATTTTGATAGATCGGGCGTTTCTGAACGCGGCGATACCAAATGTGTGTATATTTTTTATTTTTTTAACCCTTTAATTTTCAATGGGGCGAAAGGGGGGTGATTTGAACTTTTATGTTTTTTTGTTTTTTTTAAATTTTTTAAAACTTTTTTTTTTACTTTTAAAAAGTAAACTAAGTGAAAGTAGTTCATGTCTAGCACAGGAGTCATCACATGACCCTGTGCTACCATGACAACCATCGGAAGTCACGTGATCATGTCACGTGACTTCCGGTATCGGGCGGTAAGTAAAACTTTACCGCGATCGCGTTTATAATGCCACTGTCACATATTGACAGCGCCATTACAGGGGTTAAACGGCACGAGCAGATAACGATTCTGCTCGTGCCTAGCAGGCACACATCTCAGCTGTGAAAATCAGCTGAGATGTGCGCCGATCGCAGCATGCTGCTGCCAGGAGACCGCGGGCAGTAACATTATGACTTCTAGGACGTAATTTTACGGCCCACGGTCGTTAAGGGGTTAAACTCAATCCCTTAATTTCAGGGGCTCAAAAGTAATTAAACAAATTAAATATTTGGAAATAAAATGTTAATTTCTAATTCTTGGTTGAAAATCCTTTGTTGGCAATGACTGCCAGAAGTCTTGAACTCATTGACATGACCAGATGCTCTGTTTCCTTCTTTTTATTGCTCTGCCGGCCTTTACTGCAGTGGATTTCTGTTTGTTTGTGGACCTTTCTGTCTGAAGTGTAGTCTTTATCAAGTGAAATGAGGCTCTATTGTGTTGAGATCAGGTGATGACGTGGCCATTCAAGACTAGTTTACTTCTTTGCTTTAATAAACTCCTGGATTGCTTTGGCTTTATGTTTTGGATCATTGTTCATATGCATTATGAAGCACCAACCAATCAGTTTGGCCACATTTAGCTTGATTGGAGCACACAGTAATTGTGAAAACCTCAGAATTCATCCGGCTGCTTCTGTCCTGTGTCACATCATCAATAACAGTAGGGACCCAATGCCACTTCCAGCCATGCATGCCCAAGCCATCACATGGCCTCAGCTGTATTTTACAGATGATGTGGTATGCTTTGGATTATGATTGTACCATACCTTCACCATACTTTTTTCTTTCCATCATTATGGTAGAGGTTGATCTTGGTTTCATCTGTCCAAAGAATATTCTTCTTGAACAGTGCTCGTCTTTAAGATTTTTTTTTAGTTATGTCCATTCTAGCCTTCTTATTCTTGAGGCTTATGAGTGGCTTGCACCGTGCAGTGAACCCTCTGTATTTTCTTTCATGCAGTCTTCTCTTTATGATAGATTTAGGTAGTGATACGCCTACATCCTGGAGAGTATTGTTCTTGGTTGGATGTTGTGAAGAGGTTCCTCTTCACCATAATAATTATTCTGCGATCATCCACCACTGTGGTCTTCCGTGGGTGTCCAGGTCTTTTTACATTGTTGAGATCATCAGTGCCTTCTTTCTTTCTCAGGATGTACCAAACTGTAGATGTAGAGACTTCTAATATTGTAGTAATTACTCATATTTTTTTTTCTGTTTCACCTGCATGGAAAGTTCCTTTGTCCACATATTTACTTTTCAATAAAAACTTTAAAATGCAAGCACCACACCTCATGTCAACTCCAGGCCTTTTATGTGCTTAATTGGGAATTAAATAACAAAGGAATTGTCCACATTGGCCCATGAAACAGCCTTTGAGTCAATTGTCCAATTACGTTTGGACCCTTTAAAGCCAGGGTGGCACATTTAAAAGAGCTGAAACTCCTAAACTCTTCATCAAATTTGAATGTGGATACCCTCAAATGAAAGCTAAAAGTCAAGACTTTATGTCTATATCCATTACATAACTATAACTTGAATATGTTTCAGTAAGCAGGTAAAAAAACTAAATTTGTGTCAGTGTCCAAAATATACATGTATATGTGACTTTTGATGTGTTTTTTGGCAGGTTTTTTAATGGTGTTCACTGAAGGGGTTAAATAGTGACAGTTTTATAGATGGGGTTGTTACGGACACAGCAATACCAAATATGTGTATTTTTTTACATGAATATATATTGTTTGAAATTTATTTTTTGGTTTATAGGTTCTTTATTTTCTATTTTTTTTAATACTTTTACAATTTTTTTTACTTTTTTACTTAATTTCTATGTAGGACATTACCTTTTTCTGCACTGATTGCAGCTACACTATATTGCAATGCATGATCATTGCAATACACTATAGCTGTCAATGCAGCATTGAAAGAAGCATCAGGAAACATGCTCTTGGCATGATTCCAGAGGCTTTCCATACCATGGTGATCTGGAGGTTGTTATGCTGACCTCGGGTCAACATGGCAACATGGCAACCATCAGGCCCTCGCAATCACATTGCATTTCAGGGGCACTGATTGGAGGGGAGATGGAGCGTGAGTACTTGTCGGTGATCATGTGGGCGCAGCTCCTGGGCCCCTGCAATCGCCTGATCGTACAGGGTACATCCTCCATCAGGAATTTACTGACCATCAGGACATACCTAGTACATTCAATGTCGGGAACAGGTTAGTTCTACACCTAATTTCATGGAAAACTACCTAAATATGCAATTATTTTGTTTAAGCTTCCATTTTTTCAAAGTGGATACACAAAATAAAACTACTAATTGAAACAGCAAGCTGAAAAAGCATCTTCAAAAACACAACCTGATCTAGAAGATGATACAAGTAAACATCTGGTCTCCTCATCTGAATAAAAAAATACATTTTTTTATTAAAAGAACTACAGTTATAAAGTGTTAGGTAAAAGCGAGTTAAAAAGGTACGTATGAATATGAGAGAGGGATCTAACCTGCTGAAAAAGTGTGCAGTATTCATGGCAATATTCTGGCTCACAGCCATGGAGTTTTAGTTTTTGCAAAAAGAATGTTTCACAGAAGTAGTAATTATTATTTATTATAGTGCCATTTATTCCATGGCAATTTAGATGTGAAAAGGGGTATACATAGTAAAAACAAGTACAAAAATCATAACCAATGCAAGGGTGTCACGCTCCCCGGGTCCCCTGCGCTGCTCCCTGGCTCACCTGTCACGCTCCCCGGCTCCCCTGCCTCGCTCCCCGGTTCTTCAGTCCGGTCTCCGCCGCTCCCCGCTCTCCAGCATCCATTGCCGGCGCTTCCCAGGCGTCCTGGTCCCCGCTCCCGGCGCCCGTCGGCGTCTCAGCCCCAGCCCGGCTCTGCTGCTTCCTCCTCTCAGCTTCCTGCTCTGGCTTCTGGCACCCGGGCCGCGCGCATGCGCATTAGGGCGCGCACGCGGTCATTGACCCTTTCTTAAAGGGCCAGCCTCCATTGACAGGAAATGAAGCACACAGGTACAGGGTATAAAGGGGTTTAATGTCCAAGTGGGCGGGGCCTGATCTTCGTGTTTCCCAAGCTAGGAGTCAGGTCTCCTTGTGTCTCTTTGCCATACTTACGTATCTCTCTTCTAGAGCCGATCCTGCCTCGCCATCCGGTCCTGCCGAATCCCGCACCCCGAACGCTGCCTATCTGCCATCCTGACAGTCCGTACCACCTCTGATCCCTGTGGTGACCCGTCATCTCGCTCCAACGGTTCCGGACTCCGCCTGACATCATCTCGGCTTCCGAACCTGAGCTCCGTCACCCGGACTACCATCAGTGACTCCGTGGTCCCAGGGACTTCTCCATTATACTCTTGTGCACGGACTGCCCTGCTACCTGTAGTGCTCCAGCTACCGGACCACTTACCATCATCAAGGAGTTCGGCCCAGTGGATCCACCTCCTGGGTCTGCCCTTCCACCTGGCCCTAACAGTAAGATCAGGCCATGGATCCCGCTGAAGCACTAGCAGCCTTGCAGGAGGAACTCCAACGCCAGCGTGAGACCCAGACCCGCATGCTGAACTTCATGACTTCGGTGGACGCCCGCCTGAACACGCTACAAGCGTCAATTACATCTTCAGCATCTCGGGCTTCCACTAGCCAATCCACGGCTCCAGCCCCCGTGGCAGCCTCTTCGGATGCTTCCAGACTTCGTTTGGCCTCACCACCCCGGTACGCCGGAGATCCCAAGACCTGCAGGGGTTTCATAAACCAATGCTCCCTCCATTTCACGCAGCTGCCGCATTTGTTTGCCTCCGACCAAGCCAAGGTCGCCTTCATCATGTCCCATCTAGAGGGTGAGGCACTGGCGTGGATGAACCCCTTGTGGGAGAAGGAGGATCCTGTGACCACGAACATCCAGGAGTTCCTGCAGGCATTCCGTGGCACCTTTGACGAGCCCGGACGCGCCTCCGCGTCTGCTTCATCTCTTCTCTGGTTACGTCAGGGGACTCTGACGGTGGGTCAATACGCAATCCGTTTTCGCACCTTGGCTTCGGAACTCGGCTGGAACAACGAGGCCCTAACCGCCGCCTTCTGGGAAGGACTCTCGGGTCGAATTAAAGATGAGCTGGCTGGTCGTGACGTACCGTCCACCCTGGATGCCCTGATTACCCTAGCGACTCGAGTGGACATTCGCTTTCAGGAGCGATCCAAAGAGGTGTCCCGTGAGAGACGTCCGGTACGGCATTCCTCTCCTCCGCAGAAGCCTGCCGTACTACAGTCAACGGCATCTGGTGTCTCCGTCCACGAGCCCATGCAGATCGACCGTGTGCGGCAGTCTGAACAACGTCGAGCAGAGCGGCTCGCCAAGGGCCTCTGCTTCTACTGCGGAGAGGGCACACACCTGCTACGCTCCTGTCCAGAGAGGCCGGGAAACTCCAAAGCCTAGGGTTGGTAGGAGAGGCCACCCTAGGTGCTGGGACTCTCTCAGACCCGGTTACGTGGACTGTGCAAGGGACAATGGGAGAGACGCGGTTCACGGCTGAGGCGTACCTCGATTCTGGGGCAGCAGGCAATTTCATCCAGCAGGCCACGGTGGACAAGTACCAGGTGCCTGTTACTCCACTCGACAAACCCCTCGTGATTGCCTCTGTGGATGGGAGACCCCTCTCTGACACCGTCTCCTGGATCACCAGGCCGGTCGCACTGCGTATTGGTGCCCGGCACACCGAGAACATCGCTCTCTATGTCCTCCCACACATGTCCCATCAAATCCTGCTGGGACTTCCCTGGTTACGGACACACGAACCATCAGTCAGCTGGGGCACTGGTGAAATCACCCGATGGGGCTCTTCGTGCCATGAGAACTGTCTGAAGACCATACAACCCATCCGACGACCTCCGGTTCCAGAGAACCTACCGGGACTGCCTTCGGCCTATTGGTCCTTCGCGGACGTCTTTGATAAAAAGGAATCTGAGGTACTTCCGCCACATCGTCCGTACGATTGTGCCATCGACCTGCTCCCGGGGACAACACCACCTCGAGGACGGATATATCCATTGTCTCCAGCCGAAACAAGGGCCATGTCTACTTACATCACAGAGAACCTGGCAAGGGGATTCATTCGGAGATCCTCCTCTCCTGCTGGAGCAGGCTTCTTCTTTGTTAAGAAGAAAGAAGGCGACTTACGCCCATGTATAGACTACCGGGGATTGAACCAAATCACCGTGAAAAACAAGTACCCTCTGCCGCTCATCCCCGAATTGTTTGACCGGCTTAGAGGAGCTCGTGTGTTCACCAAATTGGACCTCCGGGGTGCCTACAACCTGGTCCGCATCCGCTCTGGGGATGAATGGAAGACCGCGTTCAATACTCGCGATGGGCACTATGAATACTGCGTGATGCCCTTCGGCCTGTGTAACGCACCAGCAGTCTTTCAAGAATTGGTGAACGACGTTTTCCGGGACCTTCTTTACGTCTGTGTGGTGGTGTATCTGGATGATATCCTTGTCTTCTCTCCGGATCTCCAGACCCACAGAGAGAACGTGCAGCTGGTTCTACAAAGACTGAGAGAGAATCGTCTGTACGCCAAGTACGAGAAGTGTATCTTTGAGCAGTCTTCTCTCCCCTTCCTGGGTTACATCATCTCCGATACCGGACTGCAGATGAATCCAAAGAAGGTCGCCTCCATTCTCAACTGGCCTCCTCCTTCTGGACTGAAGGCAATCCAACGCTTTCTGGGATTCGCCAACTACTACCGCCAGTTCATCCCTCACTTCTCTGCTCTGACCGCTCCTCTCTCCGCCTTGACCAAGAAGGAGGCTAATCCAAAGGACTGGTCACCTGCGGCCGACGCCGCGTTTGGCTCTCTGAAGCGGGCATTTGCCTCCTCTCCTGTGCTCCACCGTCCGGAGTTAAACCGCCAGTTCACCTTGGAGGTGGATGCCTCCTCCTCGGGAGCCGGAGCAGTGCTCATGCAGAAGTCCTCCTCCGGGAAGATGGTGACTTGCGGTTTCTTCTCCAAGAGCTTCTTAGCGCCTGAACGCAACTACACCATCGGTGACCGAGAGCTATTGGCAGTCAAACTGGCTCTGGAGGAATGGCGCTACCTTCTGGAAGGAGCAGTGTACCCCGTAATCATTTACACGGACCACAAGAACCTGGAATACCTGTGGTCCGCTCAGCGACTGAACCCACGGCAAGCCAGGTGGTCCTTGTTCTTTGCCAGGTTCGATTTCCAGCTCCATTTCCGATCCGCGGACAAGAATGTACGCGCTGATGCCTTGTCCAGATCTTTCATGCCCATGGAGCAGGAGGAGGAGACATCCCAACCCATCATCTGTCCTAGTAAAATCATTCCGGTGGCCCCTGTCACCCTGGCCCAGATACCGCCCGGGAAGACCTATGTCTCTGAGACTGATAGGCAAAAAGTGTTACACTGGGGCCATGCCTCGAAAACAGCCGGTCATGCTGGTCAAAAGAGAACATGGAGTGCGATTGTACGTCATTACTGGTGGCCATCCCTTCGCACGGACGTTGCTGCTTTTGTCTCTGCCTGCTCCTCTTGTGCCAGGAACAAGACGCCCAAACACCTGCCATATGGCCGTCTTCTGCCTCTGCCTATACCCTCAGTTCCGTGGCAACACATTGCGATGGACTTTATTACGGACTTGCCATTGTCCTCCGGACATACAGTCATATGGGTCGTGGTGGACCGGTTCTCTAAAATGGCTCATTTCGTCCCTATGGCTGGACTGCCCTCTGCTCAGGAACTCGCGGACGCCTATATACATCACATCTTCCGCTTGCATGGCTTTCCATCACACATCGTGTCCGACAGAGGAACTCAGTTCACCTCCCGCTTCTGGAGGGCTCTCTGCAAAGATCTGGGAGTGACTCTGGACTTTTCTTCTGCCTACCATCCTCAGTCTAATGGTCAAGTGGAAAGGGTCAATCAAATCTTGACCTCCTTCTTACGACACTACGTCAACGCCCATCACGACGACTGGTCCACGCTTCTTCCTTGGGCTGAATTCTCCCATAACCACCACGTCAGTGAGTCCTCCTCCAACTCTCCCTTTCATGTCGTTTACGGACTTCAGCCCTCCGTCCCATTGCCTGTATCTCCTTCTTCGGATGTCCCTGCTGCTGATGCTGTAGCCCGTGACTTTGCAACCATTTGGGACTCTGTCAAGGCGTCCCTTGGGCGTGCTTCCCTGCGGATGAAGAGACATGCAGACAAGAGACGTCTGGACCCTCCGTGTTTCTCTCCTGGAGATCTAGTCTGGCTTGCTTCCAAGTACGTCCGATTGAAGATACCATCCTACAAGCTGGGTCCTCGCTACATCGGGCCGTTTAAAGTCCTCAGCAAGATCAATGAGGTCTCCTACAAGCTACAGCGCCCGGCCACGATGAGGATACCGAATTCCTTCCACGTCTCCCTGCTCAAGCCGGTTGTCCTTGGTCCCTTCTCCGCTGCTGCCAGTTCGGCTCCTCCTCCTATTGCCGATGACGACATATATGCGGTAAGGGATATCGTGGCCATGAAGACCGTACGGGGTCGACAGTTCTTCCTGGTGGACTGGGCAGGGTATGGTCCTGAGGATAGGTCCTGGGAGCCCCGGGAGAATGTGGGTACTCCGCTGATCCGTGCCTTCCTGTCCCGGTTGCGGGGAGGGGGGCGTGGGGGGGGTACTGTCACGCTCCCCGGGTCCCCTGCGCTGCTCCCCGGCTCACCTGTCACGCTCCCCGGCTCCCCTGCCTCGCTCCCCGGTTCTTCAGTCCGGTCTCCGCCGCTCCCCGCTCTCCAGCATCCATTGCCGGCGCTTCCCAGGCGTCCTGGTCCCCGCTCCCGGCGCCCGTCGACGTCTCAGCCCCAGCCCGGCTCTGCTGCTTCCTCCTCTCAGCTTCCTGCTCTGGCTTCTGGCACCCGGGCCGCGCGCATGCGCATTAGGGCGCGCGCGCGGTCATTGACCCTTTCTTAAAGGGCCAGCCTCCATTGACAGGAAATGAAGCACACAGGTACAGGGTATAAAGGGGTTTAATGTCCAAGTGGGCGGGGCCTGATCTTCGTGTTTCCCAAGCTAGGAGTCAGGTCTCCCTGTGTCTCTTTGCCATACTTACGTATCTCTCTTCTAGAGCCGATCCTGCCTCGCCATCCGGTCCTGCCGAATCCCGCACCCCGAACGCTGCCTATCTGCCATCCTGACAGTCCGTACCACCTCTGATCCCTGCGGTGACCCGTCATCTCGCTCCAACGGTTCCGGACTCCGCCTGACATCATCTCGGCTTCCGAACCTGAGCTCCGTCACCCGGACTACCATCAGTGACTCCGTGGTCCCAGGGACTTCTCCATTATACTCTTGTGCACGGACTGCCCTGCTACCTGTAGTGCTCCAGCTACCGGACCCCTTACCATCATCAAGGAGTTCGGCCCAGTGGATCCACCTCCTGGGTCTGCCCTTCCACCTGGCCCTAACAAAGGGACAGATTGATGCAGGAGAAGAAAGGAGCAGATGAGTGTAGAGGTGGTATAGCGTTATGAGGGTAACTGTAGGTTGTAGGCTTGTCAAAAGAGGTAGGTCTTCAGGTTCCTTTTGAAGGTTTCCACGGTAGGCAAGAGTCTGATATGTTTGGTTAGAGAGTTCCAGAGTAGGGGGATACATAGAAATCTTGCATGCAACTTTGGGAAGAGGAGATAAGAGGAGAAGAAAGAAGTAGATCTTTTCAGGATTGGAGGTTGCTTGCATTTAAGTGCTGGTAAACTATGTTACAGACGTATGGATAAGACAAGTTGGGGATGGGTTTGTATGTCATGGATAGGGTTTTGAACTGGAGTCTTTGGGCAATGGGAAGCCAGTTTAGGATAGATTGGAGGGGTGCAAGTGTGCTAGAAGGAAGGCTACAGAGCAGGAGGTTGCAGTAATTGAGGCAGAAGATGATGAGGCCATGCGCCAGTATTTTTGCAGATTCTTGGTTAAGGAATGTGGGACTTGGGAATCATTTTTGAGTTAGGGTCGGCAAGAGGTGGAAACGTCTTAGATATGTTGCTTGAAGGATAGAGCATAGTCAAGGGTTACCCCCGAGGCAGTGACCTTGCAGAACTGGGGAGAGTGAGTAGCCATTGACCTTGATGGAAAGAGCTGTTGGTGGTGTTGAGTGAGATGGTGGAAATATGATGAATTCAATTTTGCCTATGTTAAGTTTTAGAAATCGAGCAGAGAAAAAGGATAAAATATTGGACAGACATTGGGGGATTCTGGTTAGTAAGTAGGTAATATCAGGTCCAGAGAGTTAGATGTATATAGTTGGCATAGAGATTATACTGAAAGCCATGGGACTCTATGAGCTGTCCCAGGCTGAAAGTGTAGATGTAGAAAAGGAAGGGTCCAAGAACTGAACCTTGGGGGACACCAACAGATAGTGGGCGAGATGAGGAGGCGGTGTGTGAGTTGGAGATGCTAAAAGTTTGGACTGTCAGGTATGAAGAGATCCAAGATAGGGCCAAGCCTGTGATAGGGAATTTGTAGTAGGAGGGAATTGTTTACTGTGTTGAAGGCAGAAAACAGGTCCAGGGGGAGCAGAACAGAGTAGTATTGCTTGACTTTGGCGGTTAGTAGGTCATTGGTGACTTTAGTTAGGGAAGTTTCAGTTGAATGATGCGGTCATAAGCCAAATTGTAACTGGACAAAAAGGGAGCAGGATGAGAGATTGGAGGACAGGTCAAGATGAACATGCTGTTATAGTACATAAGGGAGAAGAGATATTAGACGATAGCTAGACACAGAGGATGGGTCAAGGGCTTTTTGAGAATTACTGTGATTGAGGCATGTTTGAAGCATGAGGGGACAACACCAGTTGTTAGTGATAGGTTGAAGAAATGGGTGAGTGTTGGGATGAAGACTGTGGTGAGATTGAGAAGAAACTGGGAAGGGAGTGGGTCAAGTGCACAGGTGGTGAGATGTGATCTGGAGAGTAGAGAGGAATGTTTATATTCTGTAAAGGCGGAGAAGCTGATTTTGGAGGAAGAAGGCTGAGAGGTTCTGAGGAAGGGCTGTGGAGACTGTAGGTTAAAGCTTTCTCTGATGTTGTCAATCTTTTGCTTGAATAACAAGGCAAAGTTCTCAGCTGAGATTTGAGGAGAGGTAAGAGGTGCTTCAGGACAGAGGAGAGCATTGAAAGTGTTGAATTGCTGTTTAGGGTTGAGAGAGAAGGAGGATATGACTATTTATTAAAAAGGTTGAATTAGTGGTGTATCACAGACGAGTGATGGAGATAGCAGATGGCTCAGGATATGTCACTTATCCTTATCATTACAATGGCCATGGACCAAACAACCAACCACCACTAACAACACTTACAAGACCAGTAAGGACTAGTGGAGCAGGCAGGGCTATTTGGTTGCTCTGAAGATGCTGACCCAATCTGGAAGCTCTGAATATGCAATAATCTTCAGCGCTACCATATTCCCCAACTTCAAAAATTACAAAATGGTAATTATACGCCATGAGTATGGCCAAAGTGGTGAACTAGGTACTGCCACAAATGGTCATCATGGCCCCTACCTCAAAGACATATACACCTCCACATGTTGTGGCATGTGTACCAGACACAGCCAACATACTAGTCAAATATCAATTTCTTAAGGTGAGGGTGTCCAAGGATCCTGAGCCTCTACAAAAAATAAGAGGAATTCTTCAATTTAGAATTTTTTATTAAATTTCCTGCAGAAAATGATTTGTATTGCAAAATATTTTCTTAATTTTCCTTAAAAAATTCAGACAAAGTAAAACATTTTGTTGTTAAAAAATCATTGTCTATTGTTGTTATTCATTTGCTGTATGTACATTTTACATGTTGTGAAACTGTAACTTTTCAGTATGAAACGAAAAAACATCATTAATCACAAGAAACATAAGTTCAAGATGAACTTATTTATTGTTTTGTACATAATTGTTTTGATTTTGTTACATTTGAAATGTATTCATCTATTTTATTGAATCATGTACTTAGGGGCAGTTTGCACACTGCGACATCGCAGGTGCGATG
Source organism: Anomaloglossus baeobatrachus (assembly GCF_048569485.1). Lineage (NCBI taxonomy): Eukaryota > Metazoa > Chordata > Amphibia > Anura > Aromobatidae > Anomaloglossus > Anomaloglossus baeobatrachus. The sequence goes on along the minus strand of NC_134353.1, from coordinate 277,927,672 downwards.
TCGGTGGGGTCAAATTGAAAATGACGCACTTCCGGCATCGCATGCGACATCGCAGTGTGTAAAGGCTGGATGATACGATTAACGAGCGCAAAAGCGTCGTAATCGTATCATCGGTACAGCGTCGGCGTAATCCATAATTACGCTGACGCAATGGTCCGATGTTGTTCCTCGCTCCTGCGGCAGCACACATCGCTGTCTGTGAAGTCGCAGGAGCGAGGAACGTCTCCTACCGGCCTCACTGCGGCTTCCGTAGGATATGCGGAAGGAAGGAGGTGGGCAGGATGTTTACATCCTGCTCATCTCTGCCCCTCCGCTCTGATTGGCCGCCTGCCGTGTGACGTCGCAGTGACGCCGCACGACCCGCCCCCTTAACAAGGAGGCGGGTCGCCGGCCACAGGGACGTCGCACGGCAGGTGAGTGTGTGTGTGAAGCTGGCGTAGCGATAACTTTCGCTACGCCAGCTATCACCACATATCGCTGCTGCGACGGGGCGGGCACTATCGCACTCGGCATCGCAGCATCGGCCTGCGATGTCGTAGTGTGCAAAGCCCGCCTTAGACTCGCTTGTAACAGGGTTGGTGCCTCAGGATTGGAGGATTGCTGATGTGGCACCGATATTTAAGAAAGTTCAGAAGGCGGGTCCAGGCAACTACCGTCTGACATCAGTAGTGTGTAAAGTTTTTGAGGGCAGTAGAAGAAATAACCTGCAGAATTATATTGCAGATAATAATATAATAACTGACAGACATCATGGATTCATGAAAGATAAGTCGTGTCTATCCAACATATTGGGGTTCTATGAGGAGGTAAGTGCAAATCTGGATATTGGTAATGCAGCTGATGGGATTTATTTGGACTCTGTAACACACTGTACCACATAACAATCTTATATTGAAGCTCTAGAAGCAGGGACTAGGGGAAACTATATTCAGATGGGAAATGAATTGGCTAAAAGATAGGAAACAAAGAGTAAATGGTGTATTCTCTAAATGGGCTATAGGCAGCAGCGGGGTACCCCTAGGATCTGTGCTAGGACTGAAAATTGTTAATCTCTTTATTAATAATCTTGTGGGTGCAATTAAGAGTAAAGTGTCATTTTTTGATGATAATACACTATGTAAAATGTTAAAAACTGACCTTGACAGTACAATATAACAATCTGGATAAGATGTCTGAATGGGAAACACTAGGCAAATGAGATTTAACGCTGATAAATGTAGGGTCATAATCATAAACCTAGAACGGAGTAATCCCACTGCTGCATATGCATTAAATGGAGGCACTCACTGTCAGGCAGCAGCTGCAAAAGCAAACAAGATTTTAAGGTGTATAAATAGAGAGACAAAATCCCAATCCCGACATATTGTTATACCTCTATAAATCACTTGTAAGACCACATGTCACGCTTGGTATGGGGAAACACCAAGTGAATATTGAAAAAAGAGGGCAAGAGGGAAACTCTGTCACTAGGGAAGAAGAAGGTGGGAACCCCTGTTGAAAGCCTACTGCTTGCCCCTGGCTCCCCTGATGTGTCTAGGTATGTTCCGCACCTATGCACTGATCAGGATACCTAGACCCTAGCTGGCCCTAAAATAAGCCCTAGGTAGTGACCGGGTGCAATGAGCATGAGTTAACTACTCTACAGGCTGCTTTACAAACAGCGACATTGCTAGCAATGTCGTTAGCGAAAGCACCTGCCCTCATCGTTTGTGCGTCATGGGCAAATTGCTGCCTGTGGCGAACAATATCGCCGGTACGCGTCACACATACTTACCTTCCTAACGACGTCGCTGTGGCCGCCGAACAACCTCTTTATTAAAGGGGGCAGTTCGTTCGGTGTCACAGCGACATCACTCAGCGGGCCACCAATAGAAGCGGAGGGGCGGAGAGCAGCCGCATTCACGTCACTCCCACCTTGTTGCCAGAGGACGCAGGAACGCTGTTGTTCGTCATTCCCGGGGTGTCACACATAGCGATGTGTGCTGCCTCAGGAACGACGAACAACCTGCGTCCTGAAAGAGCAACGATATTTTGAAAATTAACAACATGTTAACGATCACCTATTAGGTGAGTATTTCTGATCGTTAGCAGTCGCTCGTAGGTGTCACACGCAACGACATCGCTAACGAGGCCGGATTTGCATCATGAATTCCATGACCCCAGCGATATCTCGTTAGTGATGTTGCTGCGTGTAGAGTGGCCTTTAGTCCTAAAGAACAAACAAGGCAGACAAACAATTGAATGCAAAATTGACAGCAACACACAACAACGTGTTTCCATGGGGGATTTGGAAGCCGACTGCTTGCAATCTGGACAGCTTAGAGGTTATTCCACATTTTAAACTGCAGTTTTTCAATCTGTAGCATGTCAATAACTCTTGTGGTTATGCTGAGTTTTTTGTGCAGATTTTCCCTGTAGGTTTGCCTTAGTTGCAGAAAAGTTACAGGTGAAAGAACGCACATGCGTTTTTAGTGTTTTTACGTGACATAAATGCATCAAAAAGGCATGTAATCTGCACCTAAGAATGTCAATACCAGGAAGTTTCAAAAACAAAGCAGTTTTTATTAAAACATGACATACCAAATAGAGACATAAAAACTGCAACGTCAAAAACCCACAAAAAAATTTAATGAAAAATCACAAGTAAATTAAGATGCAGAAATGGGGCAGGAATTCTCATGAAATACTGATCATGGGAATATGGGAACATAGCCTAATGGTGAAGAAAAGTTGAATTTGAAGGACCAAAGTCTTTTTTTAATCTTTGGTAACTAAGAACAATAATTTTATAAGTGTCCAAAATTTTTATATCTTAAACTGTATAAAAGTAATATATTCTTGTGCTGCAGTTTTTTCCTCATTTCAACTTATCTTTTCAATCAATATTTTTTACAAAGGGATTTGTGCAATGGAACTGTATCTTGTTTATAAGAAACACTAACTTTAAAACAGTTTGATAAAAGCATCTTTAACCTCTTCTCAACATATGACATACCCAGTACTTCATGGTCGGATAGTGGTTTACATCATGATAATTTCAGGGGCTGCAATCGTTGCCAGGACTTCGGCTTTCCTAAATGCTGAAACCCAGGTCTCACAACCAGAAGCAGTGCCTGCAAGGTATAGTTTATCAAATTGGGTCACTTGTACAGGTGTCTACATTTCTGGTATGTAAGGGGCTCTGCCAATGTGGCATTGCACCCCCAAACCATTTCAACTAAAATGGCATGCCTTCATTTCCAAGCTCTGCTATGAGTCCAAACAGTAGTTTCCACCACATATAGGTTATCAGTGGACTCATATTTGTGAGAAAACTTTATTTTTTCTTCTCAATGTTATAAAATTCTGTGAGGCACCTGTGAGTTAAGAGTTCTCACCAAACATCTAGATAAATTCTTTGAGGGATTTTGGTAGCTGAGACCCTGGAGATCATGATGCGGATTAGTTTTTCCAGTCCCTGGTCACGAGATCACCATTATAGACTGCATAACAGTGACCATTGGAAAGTTAATACAGCGCCGGTAAAAAAATAATTTATCTCCCATCTGGCATCACCAAGCATTTCAGATGGGAAATACAGTAAATATCTTACCCCGGTCCTCTCTGGTCCCTCGGTGTGGCCAAACTCTCCCCTTCCCCCTACAGATGATCTAAAATCGCGACCGTACAAGTGGCACTCCAGTCGCATTCATCCTCCTCCTCTGATTTCTGTCTCATATGTTGTCATCTGAAACAGAAAAGTCCTCCTCAGGGCCAGACAGGTTACCCTCTGTCAACCCCCAGTGTCCCCCGGTACCTCCTGCAGCGCCGATCCCCCACGACCCCTCCTTCTCCTTGTCTGCAGAATAAATGTCAACCCCATATATCACCTCGTTTGCTACCCCACCAGGGCAATGGGATGAGTCAGGCAAAGCACCAGGATTTGCACATCTAATGGGGCAGCTTCTGGGGGGCTGCGGCCTGCTATTTTTAGGTTGGGAAGGGCCAATAAACATGGACCTTCCCACCCTGATAATACCAGCCCCCAGCTGTCAGTTTCACTTTGGCTAGTACTTCAATTTTGGGAGAACCCCATGGTTTTTTTTTTTAATTATTTATAAATCATTATAAAAAAAACAGCATAAGAGTGACCTCCAAATTGGATCACCAGCTAAGGTGAAGGTGTCAGCTGTGGTATGCAGGCTGCAGCTGTCTGCTTTACCCTACCTGGCTATTAAAAATGGGCAGGACCAAGCAGTTGATGTCCACCACATATAAAGTAACGGCGTACTCTGGAGAAATTGCACAATAAATTGTTTGTTGCATTTTTTCCTGTTACACTTGTCAAAAAAAATCTGGTTGAAGTAACAATTTTGTGGTAATTTTTTTTTTATTATTTTCACAGCTCAACGGTATAAAATTCTGTGAAGCACCAGGGGGTTTAAAGTGCTCACCAAATGTTTAGATAAATTCCTTGAGTGGTTTAATTTCCAAAATGGGGTCACTCGTGGGGGGGTTTCTGCTGTTTAGGTACGTTAGGGACACTACAAACCCATTATCTTTTTCAGCCAAATTTGCTTTCCAAAACTCAAATATTGCTCCTTTTGCTCTGAGCCCTCCCATTTGTCCAATCCGCGCTAATAAGAAAGTGGGTAACAAACTGTGGGGTCCACTTTTTGGCATTACCTCTTGAAAAAGTGAGAAATTTGGTGCTAAAGCAACATTTTTGTGAAAAAATGAACATTTTCAATATGACGGCCTAATGTTATTAAATTCTGTTAGGTACCTGTGGGTTCAAAATGTTCACTATATGCCTAGATAAAATCCTTGAGGGGTATAGTTTCAAAATTGGGGTCACTTGTGATGGGTTTCTGCTGTTTAGGTATCTTAGGGGCCTTGCAAATGCAACATGGTTCTCTCCATCTATTTCAGACAAATTTTTGTTCCAAAATTCAAATATTGCTCCTTCCATTCCAAGACCTCTCATTTGTTCAAACAGAGGTTTCTGACCACATTTAGGGTATCACCGCGCTCATAGGAAACTGGGTAACAAATTTTGGGGTCCATTTTGTTGTGTTATTTCTTGCAAAAGTGAAAAAAATGTTTCTAGAGCAACATTTTTAGGTAAAATGATATTTTATTTTTTCTTTCATTTCACATTGCTTTAGTTTCTGTGAAGCACCTGAAGGGTTAATAGACTTCTTGGATGTGATTTTGAGTACATTGAGGGGTGCAGTTTTTAGAATTGTGTCAATTTTGGGTATTTTCTGTCAGTTAAGCCTCTCAAAGTCACTTCAAATATGATGTGGACCCTAGAAAAATGGTTTTGTGAAATTTGTTGAAAAAAACAGGAAAATGCTGATGAACTTTGAACCCTGCTAACTTCCTAACCCCAAAAAATGTTGTTACAAAACTTGTGCTGATTTAAAATAGACATGCGGAAAAATTAATTTAGTAACTATTTTGTGTCACATAATTCTCTGGTTTAAGGACATAAAAAATAAAAGTTTCAAATTTGCAAAATTTTATAAATTTTCATCAAATTTCCGATTTTTTTCACAAATAAAAGCAAAAAATATCGACCGTTACGAAAAAAAAAATCTCAGAATCACCAGTATCCATTGAAGCGTTCCAGAGTTATAGCCTCATACAGTGACAGTGGTCAGATTTGTAAAATATGGCCTGGTCATTAGGGACAAAATTGGTTTTGTCCTTAACGGGTTAAATAAATGCAAATACAAATCTAAAATAATATCTACAAACCCAGCAGACACTAGGTCACAAGAACAGAAGATAGGAACACCCTAAATAGCAAATATAACATTTCTATAGTTATATGTCAGTATTGTGGCATGTAAGAGTTTGGGCACCCCTGGTTAAAATGACTGACATTGTAAACAGCTAATCAAGTAGAACAGGAAATGATCTCTAAAAGGCATAAAGTTAAAGATAACACATTTCCTTTGTATTTTAGGCAAAAAAAAAATCTTTTACATTTCAAAAATTACAAAAAAGGAAAATGGGCTGATGCAAAAGTTTGGGTACCCTTAAAGAGTTGTGTGCTAAGATAACTTTGACCAAGATTTCAGACCTTAGTTAGCCTGCTAGAGTTATGGCTTGTTTACCATCATCATGATGAAAGGCCAGGTGATGCAAAATTCAGACCTTGCGAAAACCCAGCCTCTGCTAACCTTGTGTTAAAACAAACAGCAGCAAAAGGTTCTTCTAAGCAGCTGCCTGGCACTCTGAAAATGAAAATAGTGAAGACTCTCAAAGCAGAAGAAGGCTATAAGAAGATAGCAAAGAGTTTTCAACTTTCCCCTTCTTCAGTTTGCAATGTAATTAAGAAACAGCAGTTAACAGGAACAGTGGAGGTCAAAATAAGGTCTGGAAGTAAAATTTCTATGAGAACCGCTCATAGGATTGCTAGAAAGGCAAATGAGAACTCTTGACTGACTACAGAAGACCTTCAGAAAGATTTAGCAGAAAGTAGTACATTGTTCTACTATTCAGAGACACCAGAACAAATATGGCCTTCATGGAAGAGTCATCAGAAAACTCTCCTATGTCCTCAACATAAAATTCAGTGTCAGAAGTATGCAGAACATCTAAACAATTTTGGAAACAACTCCTGCTGACTGATGAGGCTAAAAAAGAACTCTTTGGCCACAATGATCAAAGGTATTTGTGTAGAAAAGAGGGCACACAATTTTTGGAAAAGAACATCTCACCAACTATTAATAATGGGAGTTAATCAATCATGCTTTGGGGTTGTGTTGCAGCTAACAGCACTGGTAGAAGGGAGAATGGATTCAATGACATTTCAACAAGTCTTTGATGCAAATATGACACCATCTGTAAAAAGCTGAAGTTGAAAAGATGGCTTCTATGAATGGATAATGATCATTATGGGACATATCAATAGTGCAGCCTGGATATCCGCACAGGGGCCCAAGAGTTAGGGGGGCACATTTCTACCTCTAGTGCAGGAGGAACTGTACATTTTCATGAGTTCTTGGGCTGCAAAGGGCCCATATATTGCTCTTGCAAAGGGGCCCTTTTCTTTCATTGTTCACCAATGATAATGATTCTAAACACATGTCAAAATCCACAATAGACTACCTCAAAAGGTGCAAACTGAAGGTTTTATAATGACCCTCACAGTCCCCTGATCTGAACATCATTGACAACCTGTGGCTAGACCTCAAAAGAGTAGTGGCATGCAAGACAACCCAGGAATCTCACAGAACTGGAAGACTTTTTCAAGGAAGAATGGATGAAAATCCATCAAACAAGAATTGAAAGAATCTAGCCTAGCTACAAAAAGTGTTTACAAGCTGTGATACTTGCCAAAGAGAGTGCTTTTTGGTATTAACCATGAAGGGTGCCCAAAAGTTTACATTGGCCAATTTTCCTTTTTTGATAATTTTCAAATGTAAAAGATGAAAACTTATTTTTTTTATCTAAAATATAAGGCAATGTGTCATCTTTAACTTTAAGCAATTTAAAGCTCATTTTATCTTCAACTTGCTTAACTGTTCACAATAAGAGTAATTTTGACCAGGTTCCCAAAGTTTAACATACCACTGTATAGGTAGTTGTCCAGTAACAAGAAGTGGACCCGACTCTTGGATTGATTGCAAAGTTTAGGGTGCTGTTCAGGATTAATCAATTAATGAATTACCTATTCATTGTATAGGTAATCAATATGAGCTGCGTGTGGGTCCAGCTATCATCACAGCCACCAATAAGCAGTTACGTCTTCCTGTGATTCCTGGATAAAAGCAATATTGTGTGCAGAGCACAGAAGCTCCGTGCATTGCTTAGTCAATACGACAAAGTGATTCTGTCTCATCTCACTTGAATCTGAGATAAGGTGCACTAGAGTATGAAAAGCTTTGCAATATTGTTTTTTTTTGCATGTGAAAAAAATTACTTATGGAACATTTTAGGTGAAAACTGACACATGGTCCAAATTCTGATGAAAATCTGATTAAAAACATTGATGAAAAAATAAAAAGGCTGAATAAGTCCTAACGGGAGCGACGAGCCCTAATGAAATTATCTGGTTTTGTCAACTCCGAAATGGTACAGACATTTATCACTGATTTCAATGCAAATGTGGCGCTCTTGCCATGTGGGGATGGTGCTTAGCCGTCTTTCAATTGAACGCTCAACTCATGGTACTATCAGGCTGTATTCACACAAAATAGTGGGCCTGTGGCTGAAAACCTCAATGTGCACAATCACTTAATTTTGGAGGAAACCATTTGTTCTACCTGCAAGATTGGATGGAAATGTCTCTGCGATTCTATGGGAGAAAACAGCTCTAGCAACATAAAGTGATTGTGCAGGGAAAGTGCAAATACTGCAGCACGGGACTTTGCGATTTTCAGGCACAGCTTGGCCGCTGCGTGTGAACAAATTCTAATGAGAATTAGTCTGAAACAAAGATTCTGAAACAAAGAAAACAGATGCACTGGACCCCTAAAGGGTTCTCTATTCTCTCATATACAGCACACTTGTGTTTGTAGAGCTCATGAATACAGATCGGAAGAACAAAAAAGCCCTGAAGATCTTCAGGTATTCTGATGTTGTTTGTGATCGAGAATATTTAATATCTTGATTCTGGCACGATTCTTGCTTTTGTATATCTCTGACTGGATTGGTAAAGACCAGCGTTTCCACAAAATGTGTAAATAGTAAAAGCGAGCTGTGGTGTAGTGTTTCCATATTTCCCAATCCCTTCTACAGGAGATATGGAAACAGCATAGTACAGCTACAGTGCTGGCCAAAAGTATTGGCACCCCTGCAATTCTGTCAGATAATACTCAGTTTCTTCTTGAAAATGATTGCAATCACAAATTCTTTGGTATTATTATCTTCATTTATTTTGCTTGCAATGGAAAAACACAAAAGAGAATGAAACAAAAATCAAATCATTGATCATTTCAAACAAAACTCCAAAAATGGGCCAGACAAAAGTATTGGCACCCTTAGCCTAATACTTGGTTGCACAACCTTTAGCCAAAATAACTGCGAACAACCGCTTCCGGTAACCATCAATGAGTTTCTTACAATGCTCTGCAGGAATTTTAGACCATTCTTCTTTGGCAAACTGCTCCAGGTCCCTGAGATTTGAAGGTGCCTTCTCCAAACTGCCATTTTGAGATCTCTACACAGGTGTTCTATGGGGTTCAGGTCTGGACTCATTGCTGGCCACTTTAGTAGTCTCCAGTGCTTTCTCTCAAACCATTTTCTAGTGCTTTTTGAAGTGTGTTTTGAATCATTGTCCTGCTGGAAGAGCCATGACCTCTGAGGGAGACCCAGCTTTCTCACACTGGGCCCTACATTATGCTGCAAAATTTGTTGGTAGTCTTCAGACTTCATAATGCCATGCAGACGGTCAAGCAGTCCAGTGCCAGAGGCAGCAAAGCAAAGCTAAAACATCAAGGAACCTCCGCCATGTTTGACTGTAGGGACCGTGTTCTTTTCTTTGAATGCCTCTTTTGTTTTTCCTGAAAACTTTATGTTGATGGCTTTTCCCAAAAAGCTCTACTTTTGTCTCATCTGACCAGAGAACATTCTTCCAAAACGTTTTAGGCTTTCTCAGGTAAGTTTTGGCAAACTCGAGCCTGGCTTTTTTATGTCTCGGGGTAAGAAGTAGGGTCTTCCTGGGTATCCTACCATACAGTCCCTTTTCATTCAGACGCCAACGGATAGTACGGGCTGACACTGTTTTACCCTCGGACTGCAGGGCAGCTTGAACTTGTTTGGATGTTAGTCGAGGTTCTTTATCCACCATCCGCACAATCTTACGTTGAAATCTCTCATCAATTTTTCTTTTCCTTCCACATCTAGGGAGGTTAGCCACAGTGCCATGGGCTTTAAACTTCTTGATGACACTGCGCACCGTAGACACAGGAACTTTCAGGTCTTTAGAGATGGACCTTTAGCCTTGAGATTGCTCATGCTTCCTCACAATTTGGATTCTCAAGTCCTCAGACAGTTCTTTGATCTTCTTTCTTTTCTCCATGCTCAATGTGGTACACACAAGGACACAGGACAGAGGTTGAGTCAACTTTAATCCATGTCAACTGGCTGCAAGTGTGATTTAGTTATTGCCAACACCTGTTACGTGCCACAGGTAAGTTACAGGTGCTGTTAATTACACAAACTAGAGAAGCATCACAGGATTTTTCAAACAGTGCCAATACTTTTGTCCACCCCCTTTTTTTATGTTTGGTGTGGAATTATATCCAATTTGGCTTTTTGACATATTTTTTTATTTTTTTTTCATTGAAGACAAATTAAATGAAGATAATAATACCAATGAATTTGTGATTGCAAACATTTTCAGGAAGAAACTGAGTATTATCTGACAGAATTGCAGGGGTGCCAATACATTTGGCCAGCACTGTAGCTCAGTTGTTACACAGTCCCCACCTTTTGTGGTCACACACAGACAAATGTTCCTGTCTAATTAATAAATGCCTTAACCCCTTCATGACAGGGTGATTTTCCATTTTTTGCTTTTGTTTTTTGCTCTCTTTCTTCCGAGAGTCGTAACATTTTTATTGTTCCATCAATCTTGCCATATGAAGGGGTACTTTGCACACTACGACATCACAAGCCGATTGCTGCGATGCCGAGCACGATAGTCCTCGCCCCCGTCGCAGCTGCGATATCCTGTGATAGCTGCTGTAGAGAAAATTATCGCTATGGCAGCTTCACACGCACTTACCTGCCCTGCAACGTCGCTCTGGCCGGCGAACCGCCTCCTTCCTAAGGGGGCGGGTCGTGCGGCATCACAGCGACGTCACACGGCATGCGGCCAATAGAAGCAGAGGGGCGGAGATGAGCGGGATGTAAACATCCCGCCCACCTCCTTCCTTCCGCATTGCAGCCGGGACGCAGGTAAGGAGTAGAGTTGAGCGCGGTTCGTGGTTCGTGGTTCTCCAGTTCGCGGCTCGAGTGATTTTGGGGCATGTTCTAGATCGAACTAGAACTCGAGCTTTTTGCAAAAGCTCGATAGTTCTAGAAACGTTCGAGAACGGTTCTAGCAGCCAAAAAACAGCTAAATCCTAGCTTGGTTTCTGCTGTAATAGTGTAAGTCACTCTGTGAATCAAACTATTATCACATTTCAGTGTATAGTGTGCGTGAACAGCGCCTTCAGATCACTGCTGTTTCTATAATGGCGATCGCCATTTTTTTTTTTTTTTTCTTGTCTTCCTTCCCTAAGCGCGCGCGTCTTGTGGGGCGGGCCAGCATGTCAGCCAATCACAGACACACACACACCTAAGTGGACTTTGAGCCAGAGAAGCAACGGCATGTGTGATAGGATCTGCATGTCACATGTCCCTGCATTATAAAACCGGACATTTTCTTCACGAACGCCATTATCTGCCTTCTGCGTCTTTGGTGTCAGACATCAGTGTCGCAGCTCCGTCCTCCTGAGTCCTATAGCCGATACAGCTGTATGCGCTGCATACACAGCGTTAGACAGCTTAGGGAGAGCACATTCTAGCAGTCCTTTTAAGGGCTCAAAGCGGCAGGGTCAGAGAGCCATAAGTGACAGGTCCTGCAAACAGCAACAGCGTCTGTGTAGCCCAGGTCAGGGATTTCCTCCCTGCATTTCACCATTAGGAGGGAATAGAAAGGCAGGCTTCCATTCCTCTACCCAGAGCACCACAATCCTGCCACTGTACCCTCTTGTCCTCTGCACACTCCAACTCATTCTAACTAAGCCATTATACTAGCAAACACTCAGTGTACCTAGTGGCATCCTAAACGTGGCTATTGGACTTTGCTATAGTCCCACTAGTGCAAAGACATTAGCAGAGCACATCTGCCTGCATTGCACACTCCAAGTTTTTTAAACTAAGCAATTTTACTAGCAAACACTCAGTGTACCTAGTGGCATCCTATACGTGGCTATTGGACTTTGCTATAGTCCCACTAGTGCAAAGACATTTGCAGAGCACGTCTGCCTGCATTGCACACTACAACTTTTTTAAACTAAGCAATTTTACTAGCAAACACTCAGTGTACCTAGTGGCATCCTATACGTGGCTATTGGACTTTGCTATAGTCCCACTAGTGCAAAGACATTTGCAGAGCACGTCTGCCTGCATTGCACACTACAACTTTTTTAAACTAAGCAATTTTACTAGCAAACACTCAGTGTACCTAGTGGCATCCTATACGTGGCTATTGGACTTTGCTATAGTCCCACTAGTGCAAAGACATTTGCAGAGCACGTCTGCCTGCATTGCACACTACAACTTTTTTAAACTAATCAATTTTACTAGCAAACACTCAGTGTACCTAGTGGCATCCTAAACGTGGCTATTGGACTTTGCTATAGTCCCACTAGTGCAAAGACATTAGCAGAGCACATCTGCCTGCATTGCACACTCCAAGTTTTTTAAACTAAGCAATTTTACTAGCAAACACTCAGTGTACCTAGTGGCATCCTATACGTGGCTATTGGACTTTGCTATAGTCCCACTAGTGCAAAGACATTTGCAGAGCACGTCTGCCTGCATTGCACACTACAACTTTTTTAAACTAAGCAATTTTACTAGCAAACACTCAGTGTACCTAGTGGCATCCTATACGTGGCTATTGGACTTTGCTATAGTCCCACTAGTGCAAAGACATTTGCAGAGCACGTCTGCCTGCATTGCACACTACAACTTTTTTAAACTAAGCAATTTTACTAGCAAACACTCAGTGTACCTAGTGGCATCCTATACGTGGCTATTGGACTTTGCTATAGTCCCACTAGTGCCAAGACATTTGCAGAGCGCATCTGCCTGCGTTGCACACTCCAACTAATTATAACGAAGCCATTATACTAGCAAACACTCAGTGTACCTAGTGGCATCCTATACGTGGCTATTGGACTTTTGTCAATTCACAGTATTGGAACGTTATTTGCATGACATCTGCCTGCATTGCACACTCTAACTTTTTTAAACTCAGCCATTATACTAGCAAACACTCACTGTACCTAGTTGTATCCTAAACGTGGCTATTGTACTTTTGTCAATTCACAGTATTGGAACGTTATTTGCAGGACATCTGCCTGCATTGCACACTCAAACTTTTTTAAACTCAGCCATTATACTAGCAAACACTCACTGTACCTAGTTGTATCCTAAACGTGGCTATTGTACTTTTGTCAATTCACAGTATTGGAACGTTATTTGCATGACATCTGCCTGCATTGCACACTCAAACTTTTTTAAACTCAGCCATTATACTAGCAAACACTCACTGTACCTAGTTGTATCCTAAACGTGGCTATTGTACTTTTGTCAATTCACAGTATTGGAACGTTATTTGAAGGACATCTGCCTGCATTGCACACTCAAACTTTTTTAAACTCAGCCATTATACTAGCAAACACTCACTGTACCTAGTTGTATCCTAAACGTGGCTATTGTACTTTTGTCAATTCACAGTATTGGAACGTTATTTGCAGGACATCTGCCTGCCTTGCACACTCAAACTTTTTTAAACTCAGCCATTATACTAGCAAACACTCACTGTACCTAGTTGTATCCTAAACGTGGCTATTGTACTTTTGTCAATTCACAGTATTGGAACGTTATTTGCAGGACGTCTGCCTGCATTGCACACTCAAACTTTTTTAAACTCAGCCATTATACTAGCAAACACTCACTGTACCTAGTTGTATCCTAAACGTGGCTATTGTACTTTTGTCAATTCACAGTATTGGAACGTTATTTGCAGCACGTCTGCCTGCATTGCACACTCAAACTTTTTTAAACTCAGCCATTATACTAGCAAACACTCACTGTACCTAGTTGTATCCTAAACGTGGCTATTGTACTTTTGTCAATTCACAGTATTGGAACGTTATTTGCAGCACGTCTGCCTGCATTGCACACTCAAACTTTTTTAAACTCAGCCATTATACTAGCAAACACTCACTGTACCTAGTTGTATCGTAAACGTGGCTATTGTACTTTTGTCAATTCACAGTATTGGAACGTTATTTGCAGGACATCTGCCTGCCTTGCACACTCAAACTTTTTTAAACTCAGCCATTATACTAGCAAACACTCACTGTACCTAGTTGTATCCTAAACGTGGCTATTGTACTTTTGTCAATTCACAGTATTGGAACGTTATTTGCAGGACGTCTGCCTGCATTGCACACTCAAACTTTTTTAAACTCAGCCATTATACTAGCAAACACTCACTGTACCTAGTTGTATCCTAAACGTGGCTATTGTACTTTTGTCAATTCACAGTATTGGAACGTTATTTGCAGCACGTCTGCCTGCATTGCACACTCAAACTTTTTTAAACTCAGCCATTATACTAGCAAACACTCACTGTACCTAGTTGTATCGTCAACGTGGCTATTGTACTTTTGTCAATTCACAGTATTGGAACGTTATTTGCAGGACATCTGCCTGCCTTGCACACTCAAACTTTTTTAAACTCAGCCATTATACTAGCAAACACTCACTGTACCTAGTTGTATCCTAAACGTGGCTATTGTACTTTTGTCAATTCACAGTACTGGAACGTTATTTGCAGCACGTCTGCCTGCATTGCACACTCAAACTTTTTTAAACTCAGCCATTATACTAGCAAACACTCACTGTACCTAGTTGTATCCTAAACGTGGCTATTGTACTTTTGTCAATTCACAGTATTGGAACGTTATTTGCAGGACGTCTGCCTGCATTGCACACTCAAACTTTTTTAAACTCAGCCATTATACTAGCAAACACTCACTGTACCTAGTTGTATCCTAAACGTGGCTATTGTACTTTTGTCAATTCACAGTATTGGAACGTTATTTGCAGGACGTCTGCCTGCATTGCACACTCAAACTTTTTTAAACTCAGCCATTATACTAGCAAACACTCACTGTACCTAGTTGTATCCTAAACGTGGCTATTGTACTTTTGTCAATTCACAGTATTGGAACGTTATTAGCAGCACGTCTGCCTGCATTGCACACTCAAACTTTTTTAAACTCAGCCATTATACTAGCAAACACTCACTGTACCTAGTTGTATCCTAAACGTGGCTATTGTACTTTTGTCAATTCACAGTATTGGAACGTTATTTGCAGGACATCTGCCTGCCTTGCACACTCAAACTTTTTTAAACTCAGCCATTATACTAGCAAACACTCACTGTACCTAGTTGTACCCTAAACGTGGCTATTGTACTTTTGTCAATTCACAGTATTGGAACGTTATTTGCAGCACGTCTGCCTGCATTGCACACTCAAACTTTTTTAAACTCAGCCATTATACTAGCAAACACTCACTGTACCTAGTTGTATCGTAAACGTGGCTATTGTACTTTTGTCAATTCACAGTATTGGAACGTTATTTGCAGGACATCTGCCTGCCTTGCACACTCAAACTTTTTTAAACTCAGCCATTATACTAGCAAACACTCACTGTACCTAGTTGTATCCTAAACGTGGCTATTGTACTTTTGTCAATTCACAGTATTGGAACGTTATTTGCAGGACGTCTGCCTGCATTGCACACTCAAACTTTTTTAAACTCAGCCATTATACTAGCAAACACTCACTGTACCTAGTTGTATCCTAAACGTGGCTATTGTACTTTTGTCAATTCACAGTATTGGAACGTTATTTGCAGGACATCTGCCTGCCTTGCACACTCAAACTTTTTTAAACTCAGCCATTATACTAGCAAACACTCACTGTACCTAGTTGTATCCTAAACGTGGCTATTGTACTTTTGTCAATTCACAGTATTGGAACGTTATTTGCAGGACGTCTGCCTGCATTGCACACTCAAACTTTTTTAAACTCAGCCATTATACTAGCAAACACTCACTGTACCTAGTTGTATCCTAAACGTGGCTATTGTACTTTTGTCAATTCACAGTATTGGAACGTTATTTGCAGGACATCTGCCTGCCTTGCACACTCAAACTTTTTTAAACTCAGCCATTATACTAGCAAACACTCACTGTACCTAGTTGTATCCTAAACGTGGCTATTGTACTTTTGTCAATTCACAGTATTGGAACGTTATTTGCAGGACATCTGCCTGCATTGCACACTCAAACTTTTTTAAACTCAGCCATTATACTAGCAAACACTCACTGTACCTAGTTGTATCCTAAACGTGGCTATTGTACTTTTGTCAATTCACACTACTGCAAATCTATGTGCAGCACCTCTGCATGACAACCTCGTGCTCTGTTTTTAATAAGCTATAATGATAGCACAAAATACTGCCATTTTGTGGCATCATAGAACTGGCTGTTGTATTCCATTAGTGCCCCACTGGTGACAAGCTATTTCTAGCACCTCTACATCACACCCTCATGCACATTTTGCTACGCTAATGTTATAGCAAACTCATGGAATTCATTGCTGCATTTCATAATTCGGAGGGATAGAAAGTCAGGCTTCCTTTAGCTTTTCCTTCTGTTCATAGACAGCATCTCCAAGACAAATTTCCCCTCCACGTCTAAGTGTGGAGAGGCAGCTAGTGCGCATGCGTGTGCCGATGTACCCCAGCTGCAGCATAATTACAGTGTTTCGCCTAGTGAGTATGCTCAGCCTGACTGTGCCATTCCTGACGCTAAGTTTTCATTTCGGGATACAGCGCATGCTCCCACACTAAGTGTGAAAAGCCTCTTTGCACAGGTGCTTGCATTCCGTGCCGGGTATAAGTCCTGTTTTGGGCATAGACACCATGCTAAAGCTGATAGTCTTTTTTCAGAGACTGTATTTCATGCTACTGAGCATGCTCAGGCACTTCCTGCATCAGAGACTAGGTCCGGTAATGAACTCTTTGGCCCTGGCCCTGATGTGGGGGTCCCATATAGACCACAGGGCATCAGGTGTACTCCCAAATGGCTTGCAGAGGCCCACACCTATGACTTGTCACCGCATTATTGATGCTCAGACGATGACTGGTGAGGTGTTTGGGTCATGGCAGCCATGAGGTCATCATTGAAGTTGCGTTTCCAAATAGGACGCTAGTTATGCCACTCATGACGTGTCACTCTACTTTTGTCTCCAGGAGGTGCATTGTGGTTCACCCTGGTTTGGGGCGGACCCAGGTTATAAAAGGGGCTGGAGCCAACAAGGAGGTGCGCAGTCTTCTATTATGCTCCGAAAGAGCACACCTCCATGTGTTGAACCCATTGCGGCTTTAGGCCAGAGGTAGGCAGGGATCGGGTGGTGGATGCAGGCCACCACCACAGTTGGTAACGCAGAACGGTTAAGACCAGCTCCTGTCCTAACAGTCCTGCTTGTGCAGCCCAGTGGCATTAACAGGCCTGCTGCTGCTGATGCGCCTGCTGTCCACAGGTGTGGCCCCTACGCACACGGTCAGCGTACTCAATGGCCCCTGTGTTGTTAACAGGGAGTTCCTGGGCTGGGTGGGCATGTGGACCCTGTGACGCTAACAGGGCTCACAGTCTCCAGATCCGAATGGCGTCTAACTCGGTTCAGGCTACTATTAGTTTCATAGCCACACAGCTCTGTATCCTCCACCAAACCTTCAAGTTGCCAACCTCTCCTTTTCCAACTGGGAGCACGGTGGACACTGACTGCTGATGGGGATATATACCTTTCTCTTTCTTTTCTTATTAATTTTCGTTATATAGCGGTCACAGATTATATACCACTTTATCCAAATCTGCCAGTCCCACTGTAACAGATGTTGTTTCTTCAGCAAATGTTACAGTTGCTTAACCACCAAATCCACGGACCAAAACTTTTTTCCCCTTTCCAACACACCTGTTCCCCTTTCCAACAGCATCTGTCCTTTTTCAACTCATTTTGGGATATGACCAAAAGTGCAACTGTGCAGGGACACCGTACTCAACGCCATCTCAGCACAGCAGCCATCCCTCGGTCCCTCCGATGTGGACAAGTAAAAGACCATTTCCTCCTATCCATGACAAAGCGTTGAGATTCACTCTGTGCAGCACTGGTGTTTAGTGGACAAGTAGATCTAAGATTGCGTACCACATTCTGCAGATACTCCTGTATACGTGCGTCTATTTCTATGGCAGGAATTAGTTCGCCAAATTTTGTCTTGTACCGGGGATCTAACAGTGTGGCAACCCAGTATTCAGGATTAGTTCAAATTCATACAATCCGAGGGTCATGTAGGTAGTGCAGCAAGAAGGCGCTCATGTGTCTTGTGCATCCAGGAGGACCAAGTCCTTGGTGTGTTGGTGGCAGAGAGGTGAGAATCGTGCATCCTTCCTCTGCCCTCTCCCCCCAACCTCGCACAACCGAAATGTGAGCAAGCTCTCACTCATCTGCTGAGTCTTCCATGCCCATCGCCAGTTCGTCCTCCATTTCTTCATGGGCTCCTGCACTTTCATCAACACTTTTTGCTGATACTATGCGCCCTTGTTAATCCCTCTCCCTCACCATGACTGCCGCATAGGTGCCGCTGACCATCTGGACCTCGTAGATCTTGTTATCCCTTCCGCATATGACTCCTCCTGTACTTCCTCCCCTTCCTCTTGTCCCAACACCTGACTCCGAATAATAATTACAGTGTGCTCCATCATGTAGATGACCAGAATTGTCACGCTGAGAATGACATTGCCAGTGCTAAACATCTTCGTCGACATTTCAAAACTGTGTAGCAGGGTGCATAGGTCCTTGATCTGACACCACTCCAGCAGCGTGATCTGCACCACCTCTGGATCAAGTTATCCCAGGCTATATGTCTTACCGTATTTCAGCAGGGCTCTGCGGTGCTGCCACACACGCTGCAACATGTGCAGATTCCAATTCCTGCGTGTCGAAACATCGCATTTACGGCGTTTAACTGCCAGACCCTAAGACTTCCTGAGTGATGAAAGTTGTTGAGCTGCTGTGTGCGCACGATGGAAGTGAGCACATAGCGAGCGTGCCCACTGCACAAGGCCATGTAGGCCGTGATGGTGTTTTAAAAATTGCTGGCGAATTCGGTTCAACACGTGAGCCCTAAAAGGCACGTGTGTCACATTGCCCTGAGGATGGCCCGCAGCCAGGTTTGCATCATTGCCGCACACGGCTGTTAAGTCACCAACGGAGTCCGCTCCGTCAATTTGTACTCCGGTCGCCAGGTGACAACGTGTTCCTTTCATGAATAGTGCTGATGATGGGAGAGTAGTCGATGCCAGCGGCGCAGGTGGACGCAGGTTATGCTCACCCACTGGGCTGCATTACCTTGACAGATGCAGAATCTCTGGCTGAATGTAGCTGGTGGGTATCTCACAGATGAAATACCATCATTCAGCTACAACCAATGGGAAGACACCACACCCTTTTTTATGCCCATCCTGTCTGCAGACCACTGCCAGACATAGCTATGAACCTCTGGTTAATTTTACCCCCAGTTCAGTTTTATGATTTTGTGTGCTTGTTACCTGACTACTTTTCCTGCTTGCTGTTTATGTACCTTGTTGGCCGATACGCATTTCACCTCTGCTTGTTTTCTGATTCTTTCCTGGCCGTCCCATTCTGTTCCTGTTCCTCAATTAATGTTTTGACCCTGCCTGACTACTATTCTCTGTAATAGCGGTGTGACTCACATTTCCCATACATTTCAAAGTAAAACTTTGACCGCCTGATGGCATTGAGCTCTGCTGCCAGCATAGTAAGGAGGTGTGTGGTAGTCCTTGTGCGCAGTTGCAAGGAAGGGTGGCCTGACCACACAGGGTTTGCGCCAAGGTAGAGGACCCACACGAGGTTGAAGAGGCAGAAGCAGTGTATTAACTTCTACATACAGAACAAGGATTGAAACAACTCGTGGGGACGGCAAGACTTGTACAGCAGACCCTTCTCCATCTCTCACCATAGTTTGCCAGTGCCCAGTCAGTGACATGTAATGACCCTGTCTATGCTTACTGGTCCAAGTATCTGTGTTGAAATGCACCCTGTCGCACACAGATTTTCTCAAGGAAGTGGTGATGTTGTGTGCGACATGCTGGTGTAGCGCGGGCATGCTTTTCTTGGAGAAGCAGTGGTGATTGGGCATCTGGTACTGGGGCACAGCGACAGACATAAGGTCTGTAAAATCCTGTGTGTCCACTACGCGTAAAGGCAGCATTTCGGTAGCCAACAGCTTACAGAGGGATAGAGTCAACCACTTAGCTTTGTCATGGGTCGCAGTAAGTGGCCTTTTATTTGACCACATCTGAGGGACAGAGATCTGGCTGCTGTCTGTAGACGGTGTTGAGTAGGGTGTCCCTGGAAAAATGCAGGTTTGTGAGAAAAGTGCAGGCGGAGACATGATGTTGCCTTCATCTTGCCTTCAGATCTGTTCATCTTGTATCATTTTTAAAAAACACAGCAAGCAAGGGTTACTCCAAGCGGAGTCTACCTTTTTTCCCCAAATTGGGCACACAGACACCCCATCAGTGGCAGGACTTGTGCCCTAGTTGCAAACAGGATGTTTTGATTTGCATCAAGCACATTCCAAATCCACAAGCATTTACTCTCCCCAGGATGACACAGGGGTAGTAAATTCCTTCTGGATCCATGACTTGTTCATTTTGATGAACGTCAGTCTGTCCACATTGTCACTGGACAGACGCGTGCGCTTATCTGTCAGCACACACCCAGCAGCACTGAAGACACGTTCAGAGACAACGCTGGCAGCTGGACACGACAAAATCTTCAAGGCGTAACTGGAGAGCTCTTGACATTTTTCTAGATTTGAAGCACAAAAGGAGCAAGGCTCCATTTGCAAAGTCATTGCATCGATGTTCATTTGGAGATACTCCTGTATCATCCTCTCCATCCGTTGACTATGTGACACACTTGATGTCTCTGGTGGCCTTGCAAAGGAGGGTCTAAAAAAATTATGAAAAGATTCCATAAAATTGCTGTTACCAGCACCAGATACGGTCCTACTGGTACGGGTAGACTGTTGAAGATGACGAGGCCGTCCCATGTTTGTCAAGTTACAACTGGGAGAATCACTCCCTTCACCTGCACGGTTGTTTGGTGGAAAAGCCGAGCTAAGATCGAGTAACAGCTTCTGCTGATACTCCTGCATACGTGCGTCCCTTTCTATGGGTGGAATTATGTCACAAAATTTGGACTTGTCCCGGGGATCTAATAGTGTGGCAAGCCAGTAGTCATCATCACTTCTAATTTTGACAATACGAGGGTCATGTTGGAGGTAGTGCAACAAGAAGGCACTCATGTGTCTTGCGCAGCCATGCGGACCAAGTCCACACTGTGTTTGTGGCATAGAGGTGCTAACCGTTCTTTCTTCCTCTGTCATCTCCCCCCAACCTCTTT
Source organism: Anomaloglossus baeobatrachus (assembly GCF_048569485.1). Lineage (NCBI taxonomy): Eukaryota > Metazoa > Chordata > Amphibia > Anura > Aromobatidae > Anomaloglossus > Anomaloglossus baeobatrachus. The sequence continues at coordinate 277,906,388 of NC_134353.1, read as the reverse complement.
CAACTTAAATTTGACCAAGGTCCCCCTCATCAGCTGAGTCTTCCATGTCCATGGACAGTTCGTCCTCCATATCTTCATGTCCTCCTGCACCTTCCTCAACATCTCGCCTGCTACCATGCGCCCTTGTTGATCCCTGTCCCCCATGGTCCCATGCCTGCCGCGTTGGTGATGATGAACGTCTGGACCTTGGTGATGTTGTTGTGTCTTGCGCATATGAATCCTCCTGTAGTTCCTCCCCTTCCTGTTGTCCCACCCCCTGACTCCGAATAGTGTTTAGCGTGTGCTCCAGCATGTAAATGACTGTAATCGTCATGCTGATAATGGCATTGTCAGCGCTAAACATATTCGTCGCCATGTCGAAACTGTGCAGAAGGGTGCATAGGTCCGTGATCTGAGATCACTCCATCAGGGTGATCTGCCCCACCTCTGCATCTCGTTGGCCCAGGCTATACGTCATGACGTATTGCACCAGGGCTCTGCGGTGCTGCCACAGTCGCTGTAACATGTGGAGAGTTGAATTCCAGCGTGTCGCCACATCGCATTTCAGGCGATGAACCGGCAGGCCGAAAGACTTCTGGAGCGATGCAAGTCGCTCAGCTGCGGCGCTTGAACGGCGGAAGTGAGCACTGCAGACAGTTTCCGTGCCCTGGTCAGAAGGCCATCTAGGCCGGGTTAGTGTGTTAAAAATTGCTGGACAACAAGGTTCAACACGTGAGCCATACAAGGCACGTGTGTCACCTTGCCCAGGCGAAGGGCCGCACCCAGGTTTGCAGCATTGTCGCACACGGCCTTACCAGGCTGCAGGTTGAGTGGAGACAACCATTTATTAAACTCGGACCGCAGAGCTGACCACAACTCCTCAGCTGTGTGACTCTTATTCCCAAGACATGTCAAGCTAAAGACCGCCTGATGCCGTTGCGCTCTGCTGCCAGCATAGTAATGAGGGGTGCGTGATTCCTTCTGCGCAGTGAGAACGCTGGTGGCCTGACCAGGCAGGCTTGGGGCGGAGGTGGAGGACCCAGATGAGGTGGAGGATGCAGAAGCAGTGGCGGAACTTGGACAGACAGAGGATTGACACACAAGTCGTGGGGACGGCAAGACTTGTGCAGCAGACCCTTCACCATCTATCACCATAGTTACCCAGTGCCCAGTCAGCGACATGTAACGTCCCTGTCCATGCTTACTGGTCCAAGTATCGGTGCTGAAATTCACCCGTTCACACACAGAGTTTCTCAAGGAAGCGGTGATATTGTGTGCGACATGCTGGTGTAGCGCGGGCACACCTTTCTTAGAGAAGTAGTGGCGACTAGGCATCTGGTACTGGGGCACAGCGACAGATATAAGGTCTCTAAAATCCTGTGTGTCCACTAGGCGGAAAGGCAGCATTTCTGTAGCCAACAGCTTACAGAGGGATAGAGTCAACCTCTTCGCTTTGTCATGGGTCGAAGGAAGTGGCCTTTTATTTGACCACATCTGAGGGACAGAGATCTGGCTGCTGTGTGTAGACGGTGTTGAGTAGGGTGTCCCTGGAAAAATGCAGCTTTGGGAGGAAAGTGCAGGCGGAGACATGATGTTGCCTTCATCCAAAGTTGGTGCTATCGATGTCTGAGAGAGCTGTACACACTCACTTGTTTCCCCTTCCAAACCAACTGACGACCTACCAAGCAAACTGCCTGTTGCGGTTACAGTGGTGGAAGTTGTGGGTGGAAAAACAGGTGTGACAGCTGTCCCCACAGTCCTAGAAGATGACGAGCGCGCGGATGCCCTGGAAGGGGCAGGCGGTGGATGGTTGGCTCCACTAGGCCGCATTGCAGCACGGTGAGCTTCCCACCAGGCCATATGATATTTATTCATGTGACGATTCATGGAAGAAGTTGTCAAACTGCTGAGGTTTTGACCTCTACTAAGATAACCATGGCAAATGTTACAGATCACATAATTTGGCCGATCTTTTTTTATGTCAAAAAAGGACCAGGCTAGGCAAGGCTTAGAGGCCATGCGACCTGTTGATCCACCCCGAATAATGCTCAGAGGCAGAGTGGTGGCTGAGGATGCAGTTGTAGACGTGCTACCAGTGCTCCGACTGTGTCCAGGAAGGCGCCAGGTTACTTCTACGTCGGTTGCATCCTCCTCCACCGCCTCTATTGACCTCCTCGAGTGTCTGACTGTGGGTTGACAGTAGGTGGGATCTAGAACTTCATCATCAATTGTTGTGTTTGCACTCCCCTCCCCCTCAGACCGAGTTTCTTCTTGCCCTGACCGAATATTTAAGTTGTCATCCCAATCGGGTATCTGCGTCTCATCTTCATCAGTATGTTCCTCATTGCCTATAACCACAGTTGTTGGAAAGGCAGCATTTTGGTAGCCAACAGTTTGCATTTTTTGAAAGTCAACCTCCAAGCCATGTCATGCCCTTCTAAAAGCATGTATAACACAGCGAGGGGACTCCAACCACAGTCTCCGTCGTTGCCACTCACTGGGCCACACACACCCCACTTGACTGGCATCGGTTGAGCCCCCTTTTGAAAAAGAAAAAGATGCTTTGCATGAAGCACTCTCAAAAATACGCGTGCCTTTCCCGTCCCCTGGCTGACCCCGGGGAAGAAAAGTCCTCTGAGAGCCATGACTTGTTCATCTTGGTTCTTTTAGAAACACAGCGAGGGGACTCCAACCACAGTCTCCCTCGTTGCCACTCACGTGGCCACACACACCCCACTTGACTGGCATCGGTTGAGCCCCCTTTTGAAAAAGAAAAAGATGCTTTGCATGAAGCACTCTCAAAAATACGCGTGCCTTTCCCGTCCCCTGGCTGACCCCGGGGAAGAAAAGTCCTCTGAGAGCCATGACTTGTTCATCTTGGTTCTTTTAGAAACACAGCGAGGGGACTCCAACCACAGTCTCCCTCGTTGCCACTCACTGGGCCACACACACCCCACTTGACTGGCATCGGTTGAGCCCCCTTTTGAAAAAGAAAAAGATGCTTTGCATGAAGCACTCTCAAAAATACGCGTGCCTTTCCCGTCCCCTGGCTGACCCCGGGGAAGAAAAGTCCTCTGAGAGCCATGACTTGTTCATCTTGGTTCTTTTAGAAACACAGCGAGGGGACTCCAACCACAGTCTCCCTCGTTGCCACTCACTGGGCCACACACACCCCACTTGACTGGCATCGGTTGAGCCCCCTTTTGAAAAAGAAAAAGATGCTTTGCATGAAGCACTCTCAAAAATACGCGTGCCTTTCCCGTCCCCTGGCTGACCCCGGGGAAGAAAAGTCCTCTGAGAGCCATGACTTGTTCATCTTGGTTCTTTTAGAAACACAGCGAGGGGACTCCAACCACAGTCTCCCTCGTTGCCACTCACTGGGCCACACACACCCCACTTGACTGGCATCGGTTGAGCCCCCTTTTGAAAAAGAAAAAGATGCTTTGCATGAAGCACTCTCAAAAATACGCGTGCCTTTCCCGTCCCCTGGCTGACCCCGGGGAAGAAAAGTCCTCTGAGAGCCATGACTTGTTCATCTTGGTTCTTTTAGAAACACAGCGAGGGGACTCCAACCACAGTCTCCCTCGTTGCCACTCACTGGGCCACACACACCCCACTTGACTGGCATCGGTTGAGCCCCCTTTTGAAAAAGAAAAAGATGCTTTGCATGAAGCACTCTCAAAAATACGCGTGCCTTTCCCGTCCCCTGGCTGACCCCGGGGAAGAAAAGTCCTCTGAGAGCCATGACTTGTTCATCTTGGTTCTTTTAGAAACACAGCGAGGGGACTCCAACCACAGTCTCCCTCGTTGCCACTCACTGGGCCACACACACCCCACTTGACTGGCATCGGTTGAGCCCCCTTTTGAAAAAGAAAAAGATGCTTTGCATGAAGCACTCTCAAAAATACGCGTGCCTTTCCCGTCCCCTGGCTGACCCCGGGGAAGAAAAGTCCTCTGAGAGCCATGACTTGTTCATCTTGGTTCTTTTAGAAACACAGCGAGGGGACTCCAACCACAGTCTCCCTCGTTGCCACTCACTGGGCCACACACACCCCACTTGACTGGCATCGGTTGAGCCCCCTTTTGAAAAAGAAAAAGATGCTTTGCATGAAGCACTCTCAAAAATACGCGTGCCTTTCCCGTCCCCTGGCTGACCCCGGGGAAGAAAAGTCCTCTGAGAGCCATGACTTGTTCATCTTGGTTCTTTTAGAAACACAGCGAGGGGACTCCAACCACAGTCTCCCTCGTTGCCACTCACTGGGCCACACACACCCCACTTGACTGGCATCGGTTGAGCCCCCTTTTGAAAAAGAAAAAGATGCTTTGCATGAAGCACTCTCAAAAATACGCGTGCCTTTCCCGTCCCCTGGCTGACCCCGGGGAAGAAAAGTCCTCTGAGAGCCATGACTTGTTCATCTTGGTTCTTTTAGAAACACAGCGAGGGGACTCCAACCACAGTCTCCCTCGTTGCCACTCACTGGGCCACACACACCCCACTTGACTGGCATCGGTTGAGCCCCCTTTTGAAAAAGAAAAAGATGCTTTGCATGAAGCACTCTCAAAAATACGCGTGCCTTTCCCGTCCCCTGGCTGACCCCGGGGAAGAAAAGTCCTCTGAGAGCCATGACTTGTTCATCTTGGTTCTTTTAGAAACACAGCGAGGGGACTCCAACCACAGTCTCCCTCGTTGCCACTCACTGGGCCACACACACCCCACTTGACTGGCATCGGTTGAGCCCCCTTTTGAAAAAGAAAAAGATGCTTTGCATGAAGCACTCTCAAAAATACGCGTGCCTTTCCCGTCCCCTGGCTGACCCCGGGGAAGAAAAGTCCTCTGAGAGCCATGACTTGTTCATCTTGGTTCTTTTAGAAACACAGCGAGGGGACTCCAACCACAGTCTCCCTCGTTGCCACTCACTGGGCCACACACACCCCACTTGACTGGCATCGGTTGAGCCCCCTTTTGAAAAAGAAAAAGATGCTTTGCATGAAGCACTCTCAAAAATACGCGTGCCTTTCCCGTCCCCTGGCTGACCCCGGGGAAGAAAAGTCCTCTGAGAGCCATGACTTGTTCATCTTGGTTCTTTTAGAAACACAGCGAGGGGACTCCAACCACAGTCTCCGTCGTTGCCACTCACTGGGCCACACACACCCCACTTGACTGGCATCGGTTGAGCCCCCTTTTGAAAAAGAAAAAGATGCTTTGCATGAAGCACTCTCAAAAATACGCGTGCCTTTCCCGTCCCCTGGCTGACCCCGGGGAAGAAAAGTCCTCTGAGAGCCATGACTTGTTCATCTTGGTTCTTTTAGAAACACAGCGAGGGGACTCCAACCACAGTCTCCCTCGTTGCCACTCACGTGGCCACACACACCCCACTTGACTGGCATCGGTTGAGCCCCCTTTTGAAAAAGAAAAAGATGCTTTGCATGAAGCACTCTCAAAAATACGCGTGCCTTTCCCGTCCCCTGGCTGACCCCGGGGAAGAAAAGTCCTCTGAGAGCCATGACTTGTTCATCTTGGTTCTTTTAGAAACACAGCGAGGGGACTCCAACCACAGTCTCCCTCGTTGCCACTCACTGGGCCACACACACCCCACTTGACTGGCATCGGTTGAGCCCCCTTTTGAAAAAGAAAAAGATGCTTTGCATGAAGCACTCTCAAAAATACGCGTGCCTTTCCCGTCCCCTGGCTGACCCCGGGGAAGAAAAGTCCTCTGAGAGCCATGACTTGTTCATCTTGGTTCTTTTAGAAACACAGCGAGGGGACTCCAACCACAGTCTCCCTCGTTGCCACTCACTGGGCCACACACACCCCACTTGACTGGCATCGGTTGAGCCCCCTTTTGAAAAAGAAAAAGATGCTTTGCATGAAGCACTCTCAAAAATACGCGTGCCTTTCCCGTCCCCTGGCTGACCCCGGGGAAGAAAAGTCCTCTGAGAGCCATGACTTGTTCATCTTGGTTCTTTTAGAAACACAGCGAGGGGACTCCAACCACAGTCTCCCTCGTTGCCACTCACTGGGCCACACACACCCCACTTGACTGGCATCGGTTGAGCCCCCTTTTGAAAAAGAAAAAGATGCTTTGCATGAAGCACTCTCAAAAATACGCGTGCCTTTCCCGTCCCCTGGCTGACCCCGGGGAAGAAAAGTCCTCTGAGAGCCATGACTTGTTCATCTTGGTTCTTTTAGAAACACAGCGAGGGGACTCCAACCACAGTCTCCCTCGTTGCCACTCACTGGGCCACACACACCCCACTTGACTGGCATCGGTTGAGCCCCCTTTTGAAAAAGAAAAAGATGCTTTGCATGAAGCACTCTCAAAAATACGCGTGCCTTTCCCGTCCCCTGGCTGACCCCGGGGAAGAAAAGTCCTCTGAGAGCCATGACTTGTTCATCTTGGTTCTTTTAGAAACACAGCGAGGGGACTCCAACCACAGTCTCCCTCGTTGCCACTCACTGGGCCACACACACCCCACTTGACTGGCATCGGTTGAGCCCCCTTTTGAAAAAGAAAAAGATGCTTTGCATGAAGCACTCTCAAAAATACGCGTGCCTTTCCCGTCCCCTGGCTGACCCCGGGGAAGAAAAGTCCTCTGAGAGCCATGACTTGTTCATCTTGGTTCTTTTAGAAACACAGCGAGGGGACTCCAACCACAGTCTCCCTCGTTGCCACTCACTGGGCCACACACACCCCACTTGACTGGCATCGGTTGAGCCCCCTTTTGAAAAAGAAAAAGATGCTTTGCATGAAGCACTCTCAAAAATACGCGTGCCTTTCCCGTCCCCTGGCTGACCCCGGGGAAGAAAAGTCCTCTGAGAGCCATGACTTGTTCATCTTGGTTCTTTTAGAAACACAGCGAGGGGACTCCAACCACAGTCTCCCTCGTTGCCACTCACTGGGCCACACACACCCCACTTGACTGGCATCGGTTGAGCCCCCTTTTGAAAAAGAAAAAGATGCTTTGCATGAAGCACTCTCAAAAATACGCGTGCCTTTCCCGTCCCCTGGCTGACCCCGGGGAAGAAAAGTCCTCTGAGAGCCATGACTTGTTCATCTTGGTTCTTTTAGAAACACAGCGAGGGGACTCCAACCACAGTCTCCCTCGTTGCCACTCACTGGGCCACACACACCCCACTTGACTGGCATCGGTTGAGCCCCCTTTTGAAAAAGAAAAAGATGCTTTGCATGAAGCACTCTCAAAAATACGCGTGCCTTTCCCGTCCCCTGGCTGACCCCGGGGAAGAAAAGTCCTCTGAGAGCCATGACTTGTTCATCTTGGTTCTTTTAGAAACACAGCGAGGGGACTCCAACCACAGTCTCCCTCGTTGCCACTCACTGGGCCACACACACCCCACTTGACTGGCATCGGTTGAGCCCCCTTTTGAAAAAGAAAAAGATGCTTTGCATGAAGCACTCTCAAAAATACGCGTGCCTTTCCCGTCCCCTGGCTGACCCCGGGGAAGAAAAGTCCTCTGAGAGCCATGACTTGTTCATCTTGGTTCTTTTAGAAACACAGCGAGGGGACTCCAACCACAGTCTCCCTCGTTGCCACTCACTGGGCCACACACACCCCACTTGACTGGCATCGGTTGAGCCCCCTTTTGAAAAAGAAAAAGATGCTTTGCATGAAGCACTCTCAAAAATACGCGTGCCTTTCCCGTCCCCTGGCTGACCCCGGGGAAGAAAAGTCCTCTGAGAGCCATGACTTGTTCATCTTGGTTCTTTTAGAAACACAGCGAGGGGACTCCAACCACAGTCTCCCTCGTTGCCACTCACTGGGCCACACACACCCCACTTGACTGGCATCGGTTGAGCCCCCTTTTGAAAAAGAAAAAGATGCTTTGCATGAAGCACTCTCAAAAATACGCGTGCCTTTCCCGTCCCCTGGCTGACCCCGGGGAAGAAAAGTCCTCTGAGAGCCATGACTTGTTCATCTTGGTTCTTTTAGAAACACAGCGAGGGGACTCCAACCACAGTCTCCCTCGTTGCCACTCACTGGGCCACACACACCCCACTTGACTGGCATCGGTTGAGCCCCCTTTTGAAAAAGAAAAAGATGCTTTGCATGAAGCACTCTCAAAAATACGCGTGCCTTTCCCGTCCCCTGGCTGACCCCGGGGAAGAAAAGTCCTCTGAGAGCCATGACTTGTTCATCTTGGTTCTTTTAGAAACACAGCGAGGGGACTCCAACCACAGTCTCCCTCGTTGCCACTCACTGGGCCACACACACCCCACTTGACTGGCATCGGTTGAGCCCCCTTTTGAAAAAGAAAAAGATGCTTTGCATGAAGCACTCTCAAAAATACGCGTGCCTTTCCCGTCCCCTGGCTGACCCCGGGGAAGAAAAGTCCTCTGAGAGCCATGACTTGTTCATCTTGGTTCTTTTAGAAACACAGCGAGGGGACTCCAACCACAGTCTCCCTCGTTGCCACTCACTGGGCCACACACACCCCACTTGACTGGCATCGGTTGAGCCCCCTTTTGAAAAAGAAAAAGATGCTTTGCATGAAGCACTCTCAAAAATACGCGTGCCTTTCCCGTCCCCTGGCTGACCCCGGGGAAGAAAAGTCCTCTGAGTGCCATGACTTGTTCATCTTGGTTCTTTTAGAAACACAGCGAGGGGACTCCAACCACAGTCTCCCTCGTTGCCACTCACTGGGCCACACACACCCCACTTGACTGGCATCGGTTGAGCCCCCTTTTGAAAAAGAAAAAGATGCTTTGCATGAAGCACTCTCAAAAATACGCGTGCCTTTCCCGTCCCCTGGCTGACCCCGGGGAAGAAAAGTCCTCTGAGAGCCATGTCCACATTGTCAGTGGACAGACACGTGTGCTTATCTGCCAGCAGACCCACAGCAGCACTGAAGACAGGTTCCGAGAGAACGCTGGCTGCAGGACACGACAAGATCACCAAGACGTACGTGGCGAGCTCAGGCAATTTATCAAGATTGGAAGCCAAGAATGAGCAGGGCTCAAGTTGCACAATAATGGCATGTTTCCTTGCATATACTCATATATCTGTGTGTCCTCCTCTTTTTCCTTGTCCAGCTCTTTTGTTTTCGCATGAGTATATGTCCTTGTCACTTTCCCATGTGTTGTGAGTTGTTTGTGACCTTTTGGACACCTTTGAGGGTGTTTTCTAGGTGTTTTTCTGTGTTTGTGATTGCCTGCCATTGTTTCCTATGCAGTTCGAGTTCGGTTCGTCGAACGTTCGACGAACCGAACTCGAACGGGAGGTCCGTTCGGCGAACCAACCTCGAGCCGAACCGCGACCGGTTCGCTCATCTCTAGTAAGGAGATGTTCCTCGTTCCTGCGGCTTCATACACAGCGATGTGTGCTGCCGCAGGAACGAGGAACAACATCGTAACATCGGTCCTTCTGAAATTATGGAAATGACCGACACTACACCGATGATACGATTGCAACGCTTTTGCGCTTGTTAATCGTATCAAAAATGATTTACACACTACGATATCGACAGCGACGCCGGATGTGCATCACTTTCGATTTGACCCCACCGCATCGCACTTGCGATGTCGTAGTGTGCAAAGTACCCCTAAGGCTTGTTTTTTGCTAGATGAGTTGTACTTGTAAATCAAACCATAATTTTTACCATATAGTGTACTGGAAAACGGCAAAAAAATTCCAAGTGTGGAATAATTGCAAAAAAAGTGCAATTGCATGATTGTTTTTGGCATATTTTATTCACCATGTTCAATATATGGTAAAACTGATGAGTCAGTGTAATGCGTCAAGTCGGTGCAAGTTCGTAGACACCAAACATGTGCAGGTTTACTTTTATCTAAGGGGTTAAAAAAAATTCCGAACTTTGCTCAAAAAAAGTGGTGCACTTTTTGCACCATTTTCCGCGAACCATAGTGTTCTCATGTTATGGGGCTCAGTGATGGCTTATTTTTTGCATCTCGAGCTGATGTTTGTAATGCTACCATTCTTGGGCAGATACTACATTTTGATCGCCTGATGTTGCATTTTTCGTAAAAGTTGCGATGACCATAAAACTTAATTTTGGTGGTTGGATTTTTTTTTGTTGCTACACCGTTTACCGATCAGATTAATTGATTTTATATTTTGATAGATCAGTGATACGAAATGTGAATATTTTTTATTTTGTTAACCCTTTAATTTTCAATGGGATGAATGGGCAGAGATTTGAAATTTTAGATTGTGCTGTTTTTTTAAAACTTTTTTTATTTTACAAGACCCCCTAGGGAACTATAAGAATCAGCAGTCTGATCACTCATTCATTTCTCCTGATCAGAGCAGCATCGTGCTGATCAGCAGAAATGCTCTGTTCTTGTTACAGTTGCTGCTCTGTCGGCTGTAACAGGAACAACGCCATGATAGTCACAGGAGTCATCACATGACCCCGTGCTACCATGATAACCATCGGCTCCCTGTGATCGCATTACGGGGCATCCGATGGCGGCACGGAAAGTCACATTCCCCGCTGTGGCAATTTAAACCCTGCTGTCACATTATGATAGCGATGTAAAGGGTTAACAGGCGCGGGTGGATCACGGATCCACTTGCGCCTGTGAGGTACACATGTATGCTGTACAAATCAGCAGACATGTGCGGGGATCACCACCGACTCACCACAGCAGCCGGTGGTGATCACCCCTTCATGATTTAGGATGTACCGTTACGTTCTCGATCGTGAAGGGGTTAACGTGTTATCGTCGTTTTAATTTTTATTTCATAAATCAATAGTACACATGAAAATAGGCAACTTTTTAATATATCTTATCAGAAAAATCTGCTTTTTTCTCTCAGAATTGATCAGTCATTATCAAACTTCTCAATTCTGAGGTCAAATCTGTATTCAATGAAGACTTTCCCATTACTGAGATAGGCTGGCAGTTGTTTCTGATGAGCTGAAATAGAAGAGGGAGGGGGCAGAGCTTTGTTTCTAGCTCCTCCCTCTGCCTATAGCTCCTCCCTCCTCCCGTCATTATAAAATGTCATCAGTAACAAGCGCCATCTCCTATCTCAGTAACGGAAAAGTCATCACTGAATACCTCAGAATTGAGAAGTCTCCTTAGACTGACTTCACATTTCCAGTAATCATCAGGTAGAACAGATCCAGCATCAATCCATTAGCAAAAAACTGGCAGACAAGTATTTTGTCTGGTTTTAAATATCTGATTTCAGCTGGATGTGTTTTTTTTTCAACATTGTAGTCTATGTAAAACAGGTCTGTTAATCTGTCCATTTTTGTTTTGTTTTTTTTTTCATTTGTAAAGGATCTGTTTTTTGCTTACAGGGTCAGTTTCAAATGACAGATAAAGAGCTATCCGTTAATGGATCCATTTTCCATAGCTTTTTTATTTGGACATTTGTGTTTGTACAACTTTATTGCCAATGGATTGCTGCTGCATCTGCACAAAAGGATGATTACTGGACATGTGAACTTAGACTAAGGCTGGAGTCATACTCTAGCATAAGGCATCCAATGCAAAAGCACCAGATGCAATATGCTAATGACCCTTGGCTCAGGCTCTGCTACAAGCATGAGCCAAGTGTCATGCAACTGTGATCCGATCTTGTGATCGGATCACAGCTGCAGGGGAGATGGTGATCTCTCCATCTCCTCCATTGTCAGGCTCTGCATATATCACACTGCCCTTGGATGTCTTCCGAGTGTAGTCCGATGTTTCACTTGCCCCCATAGACTTGTATGGGTGCGAGTAATGAGAACTTGCTTTTGTCTTCCATAACATCTTTAATAAACACTAATGACCCAGTGCCATTAGAAGCCATGCATGCCCGGCCATCACAATGTTGCAACCATGCTTTTCAGAGGATGTGGTGTGCTTTGGATCAGGAGCCGTTCCAAGCCTTCTTCATACTTTCTTCTTCCATACTTTCTTCTTCCCATCATCATTCTTCCCATCATTCTGGTACAGGTTGATCAAAGAATGCTTTTCCAGATCTAGGCTAATTTAGAAGCTTTTTGTCAAAGTCTAATCTGGCCTTTCTATTTTTAAGGCTGATTACTGGATTGCACCTTGTGGTGAATTCTTTATATTTCCTCTAATAAAGGCTTCTCTTGATGGTAGACTTACACATTGAAATATTAAAAACAACTATTTCTTGGAGAGTGTTCTTCACTTGGGTGGATGTTGTGAAATGTTTTTTCATCACCATGGAAAGGATTCTAAGATCAACCATCACTATTGTCTTCCATGGATGTCCAGGCTTTTTGAGTTGTCAAGCTCACCAGTGCACTCTTTTTTTCAGAATGTAACAAACTGTTGGTTTTGCCACTCCTAACATTTGTTATATCTCTCTGATAGATTTCTTCTTTTTCTCAGGCTATTGATGGTCTGTCTTTGTTCCACTGAGAGCTTGTTAACGACATCATGTAGGTTCACAGCAACAGCTTCTGTTGTGATTCTGCGGATTGACCACCAGTGGCTGCTATTATAGACTTTGCTAATTGTGCAGCAATTCCCACTCCCTACCACTGGAGGCTGCTACTGTATTCTGTGTTTACAAAGATTTCCAAGGTTGAACCTGTGGAAGCCATCTTGTTTCCTTTTTGGGCCGGCTTAATGGAAGGAAGGAGGTGGGCGGGATGTTTACATCCCGCTTATCTCGGCCCCTCTGCTTCTATTGGCCACCTGCCGTGTGACGTCGCTGTGACGCCGAACGTCCCTCCCACTTCAGGAAGTGGACGTTCGTCGCCCACAGCGAGGTCGTCTGGAAGGTAAATGTGTGTGACGCGGGTTAAACGAGTTTGTGCGCCACGGGCAACTAATTGCCTGTGACGCAAAAACGACGGGGGCGGGTACGATCGATTGTGAAATCGCACAATCGGTCATCCCATGTAAAGCAGGCTTTAGGCTATGCGCGCACGCTGTGGATTTACCATGGATTTTACAGCAGATTTGCTGCAGAAAATGTGTCTAACATTTCTGCAGTCATTCCCCTGCAAAACCTATGGGTATAAAAAAATCCTGTGCGCAGACTGCATTTTTTTATACCTGCGGATTTACCCACGAAATTTCCGCTGCGGAATTATTGTGCATGTCCCTTCTTTTCCGCAGGTACCTGCGTTTTTTGCCATAGATAATGGTAAAAATCCGCAGGGACAAACCCGCGGAAAAACCGCGGCACAAACCGCGGCAAAACCGCATGCGGATTTCGTTGCTGTTTTGGTGCGTTTTTTTACCGCAGGTGCAGGATTCTTTAAAATGGTCCGGATTTTCCTTAAGAAAAAGTCAATTTCTAGTGCTCACAAGGCCTTAAAATTCCAGACAGGTTTCTCTCTATCATACAAGTTGGTGGCCATTTTAATTCTATGTTGATTACCTATGATTTGCTAATTAAGTGTATTTAGGAATTTATTTAGTTTCTTTTCTAAGAACCCTTTTGATGGACTGTCATTCATCATGTTAATCCAGTCACCTGAAATAACAAGTTTGATTTAAAATTTGTTTTTTTTTTTAAGATTTTACTATACATGAGAGTGCACTAATTAATCACATTGTTGTCTTTTGGGTATTTGATACCCTGATAAAATGTAGACAAACTCCAAATATTTAGGGCATTGAAGAATTAAGGTTCTTAAATTATTGAAATTAGCAGATGTATATTATTTCTTTGTTATGATCTTTGTTTTTAAAAAATAATTACATTGTATCAGTCTGTTCAGAAAATCATGTAAACCTTTTGCCAAGTGTCAAAAGTATTGTTGGCTTGAGCCATAGAAGCTCTGTTACAGTGATACGATGGCACTTTTCCTTTTTAATTCATGTTTTAAAAAGTTCCTTTCCCTTACTGAGTAGTGCCAAACAGATCAAATGGTTTGAAGGCACTCTGTTTTTATATAACAAGGACCCTGGAGGAAGGCTGACATAGAGAGGGGCCAAATGGAGAAATGGAAATCTGACATAAGAGGGAACAGAGAAAGATGAAGGAGAGCTAAGAAAATTCCCAGGAACATATAAAGGTAAAAACTGATGAATAACAGCAGGAGATAGAACTTTAGTGATTGTCATGACAGAGCTCAGAGATAAAAAAGTAATCAAAGTGAGAACAATTGACAAGAAAAGGAAAATGGTTCTAAAAAAAATAAAAAGTATAGCAGGTTCCAGAGATGATGACACATTTTTAAAAGTCTGTTTAACATGAATACTCATAATTTAATATCTTAAGAACTGTCAAATATTTGGGGAAAGTGAAAGCAGTTGTATCTAGACACAATAGTTTGAGACAGTTTTGTGACCTCAACAGATTTTTCTGTGATATTTTGAGTCTATTTTGTGAGTTCTCTTCATGAAGAAGCATTAACACAGTGAAGGGGAATATACAGTATAGCATGTGTAGTATCTGTGTGGCAAATAGGATTCCAGTTATTGATATCTCAGAGATATGAGATCTGTGTGTCTCAACACATATGGCTTTCCAATGCTTCATTCACAGACATTGACCATTGAGTAAGACTGAAAGGAAGCCTCAGGCTTATCCACGAGTATGTCTATCCAAATGCATATGTCTTCTGTAGAGTTGAGCGCGGTTCGCGGTTCGAGGTTCTCCCGTTCGCGGCTCGAGTGATTTTGGGGCTGTTCTAGATCGAACTAGAACTCGAGCTTTTTTGCTAAAGCTTGATAGTTCTAACTACGTTCGAGAACGGTTCTAGCAGCAAAAAAAACAGCTAATTCCTAGCTGGCTTTCCGCTGTAATAGTGTAAGTCACTCTGTGACTCACACTATTATGACATTTCAGTGTATAGTCTGCGGGATCACTGCTGTATGGATAATGGCGATCGCCATTTTTTTTTTTTTTTCCTTGTCTTCCTTCCCTAAGCGCGCGCGTGTAGTGGGGCGGGCCAGCATGTCAGCCAATCCCAGACACACACATAGCTAAGTGGACTTTTAGCCAGAGAAGCAACGGCATGTGTGATAGGATGTCCATGTCACATGTCCCTGCATTATAAAACCGGACATTTTCCTCCAGCACGCCATTATCTGCCTTCTGCGTCCTTGGTGTCAGACATCACTGGCGCAGCTCCTATCGCCGATACTGCTGTATACGCTCCATACAAAGCGCTGGACAGCTTAGGGATAGCACTTTCTATCAGTCCTTTGAAGGGCTCATACCGGCAGGGTCAGAGCCATAGGTGACAGAGTTTAAAACAGAGTTTAACAGCTACACAAGATGACAGCGTCTGTGTAGCTAAGGTCAGGGATTTCCTCGCTGCATTTCCCCATTAGGAGGGATAGAAAAGCAGGCTTCCTTTCCTCTACCCAGAGACCCACAACCCTGCCACTGTACCCTCCTGCCCTTTGCACACTCCAACTCATTGTTACTAAGCCATTATACTAGCAAACACTGAGTGAACTTAGTGGCATTATAAAAGTGGCTGTTGGACTTCTGTATCGTCCCACTAGTGCAAAGATATTTGCAGCACGTCTGCTTGCATTGCACACTCAAACTCATTGTTACTAAGCCATTATACTAGCAAACACTGAGTGAACTTAGTGTCATCCTAAACGTGGCTATTGGACTTCTGTATAGTCCCACTAGTGCAAAGATATTTGCAGCACCTCTGCCTGCATTGCACACTCAAACTCATTGTTACTAAGCCATTATACTAGCAAACACTGAGTGAACTTAGTGTCATCCTAAACGTGGCTATTGGACTTCTGTATAGTCCCACTAGTGCAAAGATATTTGCAGCACGTCTGCCTGCATTGCACACTCAAACTCATTGTTACTAAGCCATTATACTAGCAAACACTGAGTGAACTTAGTGGCATTATAAAAGTGGCTGTTGGACTTCTGTATAGTCCCACTAGTGCAAAGATATTTGCAGCACCTCTGCCTGCATTGCACACTCAAACTCACTGTTACTAAGCCAGTATACTAGCAAACACTGAGTGAACCTAGTGGCATTCTAAACGTGGCTGTTGGACTGCTGTATTGCCCCACTAGTGCAAAGATATTTGCAGCACCTCTGCCTGCATTGCACACTCAAACTCATTGTTACTAAGCCATTATACTAGCAAACACTGAGTGAACTTAGTGGCATTATAAAAGTGTAAAAGTGGCTGTTGGACTTCTGTATCGTCCCACTAGTGCAAAGATATTTGCAGCACGTCTGCCTGCATTGCACACTCAAACTCATTGTTACTAAGCCATTATACTAGCAAACACTGAGTGAACTTAGTGGCATCCTAAACGTGGCTATTGGACTTCTGTATAGTCCCACTAGTGCAAAGATATTTGCAGCACCTCTGCCTGCATTGCACACTCAAACTCATTGTTACTAAGCCATTATACTAGCAAACACTGAGTGAACCTAGTGGCATCCTAAACGTGGCTGTTGGACTGCTGTATTGCCCCACTAGTGCAAAGATATTTGCAGCACGTCTGCCTGCATTGCACACTCAAACTCATTGTTACTAAGCCATTATACTAGCAAACACTGAGTGAACTTAGTGGCATTATAAAAGTGGCTGTTGGACTTCTGTATAGTCCCACTAGTGCAAAGATATTTGCAGCACCTCTGCCTGCATTGCACACTCAAACTCATTGTTACTAAGCCATTATACTAGCAAACACTGAGTGAACTTAGTGGCATTATAAAAGTAGCTGTTGGACTTCTGTATCGTCCCACTAGTGCAAAGATATTTGCAGCACGTCTGCCTGCATTGCACACTCCAACTCATTGTTACTAAGCCATTATACTAGCAAACACTGAGTGAACTTAGTGGCATCCTAAACGTGGCTATTGGAATTCTGTATAGTCCCACTAGTAATAAGGGATAGCTACTGGGTATCAATTCACTGGTAATAGACACAAATAGCAAAGTGAAAATGAACAACGCCTAAAATATAGCCTTTAATCTTATTAATAATAAAATGATCCGAGTAGGACCTACAACAATACCAAACAAACCACTAAAAAATAGCCAATATACTCAAAATCCTGTAACGGACCAATTGACTAATCTAGAGTTAAAACTGAAGTGGATGATGTAATTCATGTAAACAAACACTATAACATACCGCAATGGGCAGCAGTAAAATTAATCATATAGTGGATGATAAATATCATGAAACTCATTATCACCTGCCACAATGCAAATGGCGGTGACAAAATAGTAGAAAAGGAACGGTCTTACCCCATCTGCCGTATAACCCTTTGCCTGCTTAATTGGAGCACTTGTTACTGGATAGTCTCGGCAACCAAAAAAGACGAGATAACCTGGTCCTTATCTGAATGACTCAGGATCCCCACAGGTTCCAAACACATGTCCAGTGGTGTGCATGATTCTCCCAACGCATTTCTTATATCATCAGGGGAGGAAAAGATTCCAAAATCCTCAAAAATGACCCACACAGATTGGCACAAATTACTGTGGAAAAATGTATACACAGACTACATCAAACAAAGTCCATATCAATAGCATAAGCGGACGGTCAGGAAAAAGCGGCGGGTGAAACTTACTTCCATCAATACCAGGACATTCCTGGGCAGAGCGCATCTGTAATACCTCGCCGTCAGGTTTAAATGACCCGGTCGCTTAGAGTGGCGTCTGACGTCACATCCGCAAGCAGCGGTGAGCTCACTTCCGGGTCACATGATCGCGGCCGCGATGTGCACATCACGGAGGGGCGTATTAATTAGTCATGTCAACCATAGCAATTGCAGGTAAATGACTACAGAAAAATGGCCGCGGTTTGAATCGCAAAACCAGCGATAACGATAAGGCCATTAGTTATAATAGTGGCCCATCAACATCAAGAATGGGCCACACGAACAACTGTAACACATATTACAGGCACCCAGATAGGGCAGGCAAGCTCAAAACACAGCAACAAACAAGGGGAAAAAAAGAACCAGGACAGACCAGCAAAGGAGGAATTATTCCAAGAAAGGAAATAAAAAATAAAAAAAAAAAAATATACCCCAAGGTCAATGTTATGAAAAAAAGGGGAGGAGGACAAAAACAGAGGATCAGGAGAGGCCAGTACAGACCAGGAGGAAAAGATAAAAAGGGGGGCCAAAAAAATAGGATGATAAAAATGGGATAATATGGAAAAAATTTTATAAAAATGGCAGAAAACTACCATAGTTATATTGGGCAAGAATGGAAGAGGAAAACCACCACCAAACTACACAATCCTAGGGGCCCTACAGTTAGACCTAATCCTACCTATTTGTGGAGGTCGGCACCCTAAGACAGATCGGTGAATGGTGCCCCCACTCGGACGACGACTATCCCTCCTAACATGTCTCTAATCTAATCTACCACAAAGGGTGCGAAGGATAGAGCTTCATTAAGGTCCAATGGTTTGCTAGTCTTCAGCCAAAAGATCCATTTGGTTTCTTGTTTAAGAATTTTGTTGTCCCAATTACCACCTCTAAGGGGAGGAGCCACAACATCAATACCCTGGAAACTGATTGATTTAATGTCCCCTGCATGGTGTTCCGTAATGTGACAGGCCACGGGAGTGTCATTGCCCAGGCGGATATCCCGGATGTGTTCCCCTATTCTCCTCCTAAATTCCCTTTTGGTCTTGCCCACGTATTCCTTGTGACAAATACAGGTGGCTTTGTAGATAACGCCCTTTGTCCTGCAGTTGATGAAGGAGCGGATATCATAGCGTTTTCCCGATACATGGGAAAAGAAAAATTTCCCTGGGTTAAGATAACCACATGCAATACAACCGCTGCACTTGTAACAGCCTTTGACAGGGCTGGTCAGCCATGTCTTATTATGGCATGAAAAATGGCTGTGGACCAGTCTCTCCTTAATAGAGCGGGCCTTCCTGTAAGTCACTGAAGGGGCATTGGGAAGAAATTTTCCAATATCATCATCCATTTTGAGAATGGACCAATGTCTCTCAAGAATCCTTCTCACCTCCTCTGATCCATTGTTGAAGGTGGTAATAAACCGGATAAGATCCTCATCAGATGTTGGTCTCCCCGGTCCATGTAAAAGATCGTTCCTAGTTTTCTGCTGGGTCTCAAAAAAGGCCTTCTTAACAACATGGTCCGGATAGCCTCTATGGTGAAACCTGAGGCTTAAATCACGGGCCTGTTTACGAAAACCCTGCTCATCCGAGCAGTTCCGTTTTAGTCTGTGAAATTGGCCCTTTGGAATACCCCTTTTCAGACTGTTCGGATGGCTACTCTCCCATCGTAGGAGCGAATTAGTAGCAGTCGGTTTTCTATAGGTACTAGTGTGAATATTACCCACAGAATCCCTCTCAACAAGAACATCCAAAAAGGGCAACTTCCATTTGTCAAATTCACAGGTGAAAAAAAGGCCCAAGGAGTTATCGTTGAGCGCAGCGACCGTTCTTACAATCTCGTCCTCAGTGCCCCTCCACAGGAAAAACACGTCGTCTATGTAACGACACCATAGGACAATCCTGTCCTGAGGAACAGGGGAAATGTCACCAAAAACACAAGTCTCCTCCCACCAACCGAGGAGGAGATTAGCGTACGATGGGGCCACCGGACTCCCCAGTGCGGTCCCCCTCAGCTGGTGGTACACCTGTCCATTAAACAAAAAAGAATTGTTTTTGAGACAAAACTCGACGAGACTCAGACGGAAAGAATTATGATCATCAAATTGCTGCCCCCTACTCCTCAAGAAAAAGCTCACCGCCTGTAAACCAAGATCGTGTCTAATTGAGGAGTAGAGGGATTCGACATCAATGCTCACAAAGATGACATCATCCTCAACAGTGACACCCTCCAATTTTTTAAGTAAATCTGTAGTGTCTTTAAGATAAGAACCCAGTGATGTGACAAAGGGTCTTAATATTCTATCAGCATAGACACCTATATTCTGCGAGACACTTCCAATACCCGACACTATCGGCCTGCCTCGTAATGGAGATAGGCCCTTGTGCACCTTGGGCAAACAGTAAAAGGTAGGAGTCACCGGAAAAGGAGGATATAGATAGTCAAATTCAGTTTTACTGATCAGATCTCTGTCGCGTGCATTCAACAACAACCCTCTCAAAGTCAACAGGTAATCAGACGTAGGATTCCGATCAAGTTTCTCATAGTTCGATTTGTCCCCCAGAATGTCCATGCACATTTTTTTGTAGTCAGAGACATTCATGAGTACGATGTTATCACCTTTATCTGATTCCTTTACCACAATATTAGTATCCCTCTCCAGGTTCCTAAGGCATTCCATCTCGCCCTTGGTAAGATTAAATTTACTGTGGTGCCTTTCAGTAACCATACCCAGATCACATGTAACCAGGTTGCAAAAAATATCAATAGAAGATACTTCATTACTGGCAGGAGGCATCTTACTGCTCCTTAGTTTCAGATCAGTAAAAGGACCCCTACCTTCAGAATTTGGATTAATGTCACTCAAGTTATAAAGGAGTCCGACATCCTCCAAAAGATCATCCGCAATACCCATCTCCCTACATATTTTCCTATTCTCCATGGCAAAATGCTTCTTCCATTTAAGTTTTCGTATAAATAGATTGAGATCCTTTACTGCATCAAAGTGATTGAAATCAGAAGTGGGGACAAAGGAGAGCCCCTTACTAAGTACCGTCATCTCTAGTTCGAAGAGGGACCTGTCCGAGAGGTTAATTATTTGGGTTGAACCCCCTGTGGGTTGTAGCCCACCAGACCTTCTTTGCCCCTCAGAAAGTGGTTGGACTCTAAAAAAGGTCCCTTGTTGTAACCACCTCTATCGGAATTCCTACCTCTCCCTCTTTGTTTAGTCCTCCGCTGGTTCCCCCTCCCCTCTGTGTCAGAAAACTCTGTATCAGTAGAGGTACCTTCCGTATCACTAGGTTTGTTATATCTAATCACCGGAAAATTATATGCCTTGTTATCTCTAAATTCCTGTACGTCTCTGATATAAAACCTGTGTTTCTTCTCCTTCAGATGGTACTAATGTTTCTCAATAATACCCTGTAAGGTGGTCTCCTTTGTCCCAAACTCTGCCTCGCTAGAAAATTTTTTGGTGATCTCAATCTGTTCCTTGAGTAGGCCGTCAAGTTTGGCCAAATTTTTCTTCTCCTCTTCCAATAGGAGGGTCATTAATTTCAAGGAGCAGTTCGTGATCTCCTTACGCCATGCAGAGATTAGCTCCGGGTTTTTGTATCTATAATTGGGAGTGAGAGAGATGCGTATATTGCGCGGTACAATTTGATCTTTAAGATAGCATTCAAGAGACTGTATCTCCCACCAGGAAGTGATCCTGTTCTTATAGGTTTTGGTTAGATCCCTAAAAGCACCATTAAGTGAGGGTGTATATTTTTTCTGTGTGAACTCCCTCTCCGAGAAGACCTCCCTCGCCTCTGTGGCTCACGTGCTGGTATCAAAGCCCGTTGCTAGAAAGCCGGCCATGCCCTTCAAATTTAAATAAGGGATAACTACTGGGTATCAATTCACTGGTAATAGACACAAATAGCAAAGTGAAAATGAACAACGCCTAAAATATAGCCTTTAATCTTATTAATAATAAAATGATCCGAGTAGGACCTACGACAATACCAAACAAACCACTAAAAAATAGCCAATATACTCAAAATCCTGTAACGGACCAATTGGCTAATCTAGAGTTAAAACTGAAGTGGATGATGTAATTCATGTAAACAAACACTATAACATACCACAATGGGCAGCAGTAAAATTAATCATATAGTGGATGATAAATATCATGAAACCACATTATCACCTGCCACAATGCAAATGGCGGTGACAAAATAGTAGAAAAGGAACGGTCTTACCCCATCTGCCGTATAACCCTTTCCCTGCTTAATTGGAGCACTTTTTACTGGATAGTCTCGGCAACCAAAATACCTTGGGGTATATTTTTTTTTTTTTATTTTTTATTTCCTTTCTTGGAATAATTCCTCCTTTGCTGGTCTGTCCTGGTTCTTTTTTTCCCCTTGTTTGTTGCTGTGTTTTGAGCTTGCCTGCCCTATCTGGGTGCCTGTAATATGTGTTACAGTTGTTCGTGTGGCCCATTCTTGATGTTGATGGGCCACTATTATAACTAATGGCCTTATCGTTATCGCTGGTTTTGCGATTCAAACCGCGGCCATTTTTCTGTAGTCATTTACCTGCAATTGCTATGGTTGACATGACTAATTAATACGCCCCTCCGTGACGTGCACATTGCGGCCGCGATCATGTGACCCGGAAGTGAGCTCACTGCTGCTTGCGGATGTGACGTCAGACGCCACTCTAAGCGACCGGTTCATTTAAACCTGACGGCGAGGTATTACAGATGCGCTCTGCCCAGGAATGTCCTGGTATTGATGGAAGTAAGTTTCACCCGCCGCTTTTTCCTGACCGTCCGCTTATGCTATTGATATGGACTTTGTTTGATGTAGTCTGTGTATACATTTTTCCACAGTAATTTGTGCCAATCTGTGTGGGTCATTTTTGACCAGGATTTTGGAATCTTTTCCTCCCCTGATGATATAAGAAACGCGTTGGGAGAATCATGCACACCGCTGGACATGTGTTTGGAACCTGTGGGGATCCTGAGTCATTCAGATAAGGACCAGGTTATCTCGTCCTTTTTGGTTGCCGAGACTATCCAGTAACAAGTGCTCCAATTAAGCAGGCAAAGGGTTATACGGCAGATGGGGTAAGATCGTTCCTTTTCTACTATTTTGTCACCGCCATTTGCATTGTGGCAGGTGATAATGTGGTTTCATGAAATTTATCATCCACTATATGATTAATTTTACTGCTGCCCATTGCGGTATGTTATAGTGTTTGTTTACATGAATTACATCATCCACTTCAGTTTTAACTCTAGATTAGCCAATTGGTCCGTTACAGGATTTTGAGTATATTGGCTATTTTTTAGTGGATTGTTTGGTATTGTTGTAGGTCCTACTCGGATCATTTTATTATTAATAAGATTAAAGGCTATATTTTAGGCGTTGTTCATTTTCACTTTGCTATTTATAGTCCCACTAGTGCAAAGATATTTGCAGCACCTCTGCCTGCATTGCACACTCAAACTCATTGTTACTAAGCCATTATACTAGCAAACACTGAGTGAACTTAGTGGCATCCTAAACGTGGCTGTTGGACTGCTGTATTGCCCCACTAGTGCAAAGATATTTGCAGCACCTCTGCCTGCATTGCACACTCAAACTCATTGTTACTAAGCCATTATACTAGCAAACACTGAGGAAACTTAGTGGCATCCTAAAAGTGGCTATTGGACTTCTGTATAGTCCCACTAGTGCAAAGATATTTGCAGCACCTCTGCCTGCATTGCACACTCAAACTCATTGTTACTTACTAAGACATTATAATACCAAAAATTGAGTAAACTTAGTGGCATACAAGAAGTGGCTGTTGTACTCCATTAGTGCCCCACTGGTGAAAATCTATGTGCAGCACTTGTGCAGGACACCCTCCTGCTCTGTTTTTAATAAGCTATAATGATAGCAAAAAATACTGCCATTTAGTGGCATCATAGAACTGGATGTTGTATTTCATTTTTGTCCCACTGGTGCCAAGCTATTTCTAGCACCTCTGCAGGACACCCTCATGCACATTTTGCTACGCTAATGTTATAGCAAACTCAGGGAATTCATTGCTGCATTTGATCATTCGGAGGGATAGAAAGTGAGGCTTTCTTTAGCTTTTCCTTCTGTTCATAGACAGCATCTCCAAGTCCACACCCGAAGAGCAATTTCTCCTCCACGTGTAAGTGTGGAGAGGCAGCTAGTGCGCATGCGTGTGCCGATTTACCCCAGCTGCAGCCTAACTACAGTGTTTCGCCTAGTGAGTATGCTCAGCCTGACTGTGTCATTCCTGACGCTAAGTCTTCATTTCGGGATACAGCGCATGCTCCCACACTTAGTGTGAAAAGCCTCTTTGCACAGGTACTTGCATTCCGTGCCGGGTCTAAGTCCTGTTTTGTGCCGAGACACCATGCTAAAGCTGATAGTCTTTTTTCAGAGACTCTATTTCACGCAACTGACCATGCTCAGGCACTTACTGCATCAGAAACTAGGTCCGGTAATGAACTCTTTGGCCCTGCCCCTGATGTGGGGGGGCCCATATAGACCACAGGGCATCAGGTGTCCTGACGATGTGGCCAGGCCACTCCCAAATGGCTTGCAGAGGCCCGCCCCTATGACTTGTCACCTCATTATTGATGGTCAGACAATGACTGGTGAGGTGTTTGTGTCGTGGCAACCATGAGGTCATTATTGAAGTTGCGGTTCCAAATAGGACGCTAGTTATGCCACTCATGACGTATCACTCTGCTTTTGTCTCCAGGAGGTGCATTGTGGTCCACCCTGGTTTGGGGCGGACCCAGGTTATAAAATGGGCTGGAGCCAACAAGGAGGTGCGCAGTCTTCTATTATGCTCCGAAAGAGCACACCTCCATGTGTTGAACCCATTGCGGCTTTAGGCCAGAGGTAGGCAGGGATAGGGCGTCGATGCTGGCAGCCACCACAGTTGGTAACGCAGAACGGTTAAGACCAGCTCCTGTCCTACAAGTCCTGCTTGTGCAGCCCAGTGGCATTAACAGGCCTGCTGCTGCTGATGCGCCTGCTGTCCACAGGTGTGGCCCCAATGCACACGGTCAGCGTACTGAATGGCCCCTGTGATGTTAACAGGGAGTTCCTGGGCTGGGTGGGCGTGTGGACTCTGTGACGCTAATAGGGCTCCCAGTCTCAAGATCCGAGTGGCGTCTAACTCGGTTCAGGCAACTATTAATTTCATAGCCACACAGATCTGTATCCTCCACCTAACCTTCCAGTTGCCAACCTCTCCTTTTCCATCTGGGAGCACGGTGGACATTGACTGCTGATGGGGATATATACCTTTCTCTTTCTTTTCTTATTAATTTTCGTTATATACCGGTAACATAGTATATACCACCTTATCCAAATCTGCCAGTCCCATCGTAGCAGATGGTGTTTCTTCAGCAAATGTTACTTTTGCTTAACCACCAAACCCACGGACAAAAACTTTTTTCCCCTTTCCAACACACCTGTTCCCCTTTCCACCAGCATTTGTCCTTTTTCAACTCATTTGGTATATGACCAAAAGTGCAACTCTGCAGGGACACCGTACTCAATGCCATCTCAGCCCATGACAAAGCGTTGAGATTCACTCTGTGCAGCACTGGTGTTTACTGGAAAAGCAGATCTAAGAATCCGTACCACCTTCTGCAGATACTCCTGTATACGTGCGTCCCTTTCTATGACTGGAATTATTTCGCCAAATTTTGTCTTGTACTGGGGATCTAACAGTGTGGCAACCCAGTAGTTAGCATTACTTCGAATTCGTACAATCCGAGGGTCATGTTGTAGGTAGTGCAGCAAGAAGGCGCTCATGTGTCTTGTGCATCCAGGAGGACCAAGTCCTTGGTGTGTTGGTGGCAGAGAGGGGAGAATAGTGCCTGCTTCCTCTGCCCTCTCCCCCCAACCTCGCACAACCGAAATGTGAGCAAGCTCTCACTCATCTGCTGAGTCTTCCATGCCCATCGCCAGTTCGTCCTCCATTTCTTCATGGGCTCCTGCACCTTCCTCAACAATTTTTGCTGATACTATGCGGCCTTGTTAATCCCTCTCTTGCACCGTCCCTTGACTTCCGCCTAGGTGCCGCTCACCGTCTGGACCTTGTAGATCTTATTATCCCTTCTGCATATGACTCCTCCTGTACTTCCTCCCCTTCCTCTTGGACCAACACCTGACTCCGAATAATGCATACAGAGTGCTCCATCTTGTAGATGACCAGAAGTGTCACGCTGAGAATGGCATCGCCAGTGCTAAAGATCTTCGTCGATATTTGTAAACTGTGTAGAAGGGTGCATAGGTCCTTGATCTGACACCACTCCAGCAGAGTGATCTGCACCACCTCTGGATCAAGTTAGCCCAGGGTATACGTCATACCGTATTTCAGCAGGGCTCTGCGGTGCTGCCACAGACGCTGAAACATGTGCAGTTTCAAATTCCTGCGTGTCGGAACATCGCATTTCAGGCGTTTAACCGCCAGACCCTAAGGGCGGCTTTGCACATTGCGACATCGCACGTGCGATGTCGATGGGGTCAAATCGAAAGTGACGCACATCCGGCGTCGCAGTCGATATCGCAATGTGTAAAACCTTTTTGATACAATGAACGAGCGCAAAAGCGTCATTATCGTATCATCGCTGCAGCCTCTGACATTTCCATAATGCCGGTGCAGCGACAGGTGCGATGTTGTTCCTCGCTCCTGCGGCAGCACACATCGCTGTGTGTGAAGCCGCAGGAGCGAGGATCATCACCTACCTGCCTCCCGGCTGCAATGAGAAGAACGGAGGTGGGCGGGATGTTTACATCCTGCTCATCTCCGCCCCTCCGCTTCAATTGGCCACCTGCCGTGTGACGTCGCTGTGACGCCACACGACCCGCTCCCTTAGAAAGGAGGCGGGTCGCCGGCCAGAGGGACGTCGCACGGCAGGTATGTGCGTGTGAAGCTGCCGTAGCGATAATAATCGCTACGGCAGCTTTCACTAGATATCGCACGTGCGACGGGGGCGGGACTATCGCTGCAGCATCGGTAACACATTGTTACCGATGTTGCAGCGTGCAAAGCCCGCCTAAGACTTCAGGAGCGATGAAAGTTGTTGAGCTGCTGGGTGCGAAGGATGAAAGTGAGCACATAGCAGCGTGCCCGCTGCACAAGGCCATGTAGTCCAGGATGGTATTTTAAAAATTGCTGGAGAATCAGATTCAACACGTAAGCCATACAAGGCACGTGTGTCACATTGCCCTGACGAAGGGCCGCAGACAAGTTTGCATCATTGCAGCACACGGCTGTTAAGTCACCAACGTAGTCCACTCAATCGGTCGCCAGGTAACAATGTGTGCCTTTCGTGCATAGTGCTGATGATGGGAAAGGAGTCGATGCCTGCGGCGCAGGTGGACGCAGGTTATGGTCACCCACTGGGTTGCGTTACCTTGACAGATACAGAACCACAGGCTGAATGTAGGTGGTAGGTATCTCACAGATGAAGTACCATCATTCAGCTACAACCAATGGGAAGATACCACACCCTTTTTTAGGCCCCTCCTGTCTGCAGACCACTGCCAGACAAAGCTATGAACCTCTTGTTACTGGTACCCCCAGTTCAGTTTTATGAGTTTGTGTGCTTGTTACCTGACTACTTTTCCTGCTTGCTGTTTATGTACCTCGTTGGCCGATCCGCATTTCACCTCTGCTTGTTTTCTGATTAAGTCCTGGCCATCCCATTCTGTTCCTCTTCCTCAATTAATGTTTTTGACCTTTCCTTGGGCGCAGTTACAAGGAAGGGTGGCCTGACCACACAGGGTTTGGGCCGAGGTGGAGGACCCACACGAGGTTAAGGAGGCAGAAGCAGTGGAGGAACTTGTACATACAGAGGAAGGATTGACACACAAGTCGTGGGGACGGCAAGACTTATACAGCAAACCCTTCTCCATCTCTCACCATAGTTACCCAGTGCCCAGTCAGCAACATGTAACTCCCCTGTCCATGCTTACTGGTCCAAGTATCTGTGGTGAAATGCACCCTGTCACACACAGAGTTTCTCAAGGAATCGGTGAGGTTGTGTGCGACCTGCTGTGGTAGCGCGGGCACGCCTTTCCTGGAGAAGGAGTGACGACTGGTCATCGGCTCTTGGGGCACTGCAATGGGCATAAGGTCTCGAAAATCCTCGGTCTCAAAATGGTGTAAAGGCATCCTTTCTGTTGCCAACAAGTTGCAGATGATGAAACTCAACCTCTTAGGCATGTCATGCCCTTCGAAAATCATGTAAAACACAGCGAGGGGACTCCAACCACATTCTCCCTCGTTTCCACTAATTGGGCCACACACACCCCACTTGACTGGCATCACTTGATCTCCCTTTTCAAAATGAAACAGATGCTTTGCATGAAGCACTCTCAAAAATACGCGTGCCTTTCCCGTCCACTGGATGACCCAGGGGAAGAAAAGTCCTCTGAGAGCCATGACTTGTTCATCTTGGTTCTTTTTTCAAAAGCGAGGGGACTCCAACCACAGTCTCCCTCGTTTCCACTAATTGGGCCACACACACCCCACTTGACTGGCATCACTTGATCCCCCTTTTCAAAATGAAACAGATGCTTTGCATGAAGCACTCTCAAAAATACGTGTGCCTTTCCCGTCCCCTGGATGACCCAGGGTAAGAAAAGTCCTCTGAGAGCCATGACTTGTTCATCTTGGTTCTTTTTTCAAAAGCGAGGGGACTCCAACCACAGTCTCCCTCGTTTCCACTAATTGGGCCACAAACACCCCACTTGACTGGCATCACTTGATCCCCCTTTTCAAAATGAAACAGATGCTTTGCATGAAGCACTCTCAGAAATACACGTGTCTTTCCCGTCCCCTGGATGACCCAGGGTAAGAAAAGTCCTCTGAGAGCCATGACTTGTTCATCTTGGTTCTTTTTTCAAAAGCGAGGGGACTCCAACCACAGTCTCCCTCGTTTCCACTAATTGGGCCACACACACCCCACTTGACTGGCATCACTTGATCCCCCTTTTCAAAATGAAACAGATGCTTTGCATGAAGCACTCTCAAAAATACGCATGCCTTTCCCGTCCCCTGGATGACCCAGGGGAAGAAAAGTCCTCTGAGAGTCATGTCCACATTGTCAGTGGACAGACATGTGTGCTTATCTGCCAGCAGACCCCCAGCAGCACTGAAGACAGGTTCCGAGAGAAGGCTGGCTGCAGGACACGACAAGATCCCCAAGGCGTACGTGGCAAGCTCAGGCAATTTATCCAGATTGGAAGCCTAAAATGAGCAGGGCTCAAGTTGCACAGTAATGGCATCGATGTTTCCTTGCATATACTCATATATCTGTGTCTCCTCCTCTTTTTCCTTGTCCAGCTCTTTTGTTTTCGCATGAGTATATGTCCTTCTCACTTTCCCATGTGTTTGTGTTGTGTTGTGAGTTGTTTATCACCTTTTGGACACCTTTGAGGGTGTTTTCTAGGTGTTTTTATGTGTTTGTGATTGCCTGCCATTGTTTCCTATGCGGTTCGAGTTCGGTTCGTCGAACGTTCGATGAACCGAACTCGAACGGGACCTCCGTTCGGCGAACCGACCTCGAGCCGAACCGAGACCGGTTCGCTCATCTCTAGTCTTCTGTCGACTGAAAAAAGTACATATTTTTCTCAATGAATAAACTCGGATTGGAAAGTTTAGTCAACTATGCTTTTCAATACGGTTAACGGGATTGCCTAAAATTACAAAACCCTGGATGCCATCTTGGAGAAAAAGCACCATACCTGCTCAGGAGTTGGGCCTGGTATTACAGTTTTACAACATTACAGTGAATAATGTTTTGTTGCTATAGCATATACAGCCTTTTTATAGCTGCTGCATGAATTATGAGAGAAAACAGGTCTATTTATTTAAACCTTGACAACCACTTAAATAGAAACAGGGTTTATTTTGAGAATATGGTATGGTGTCTATGAAATCAAGAAAAAGTTATTTTTTCCTGATTAATCAGACTAAGGCTATGTTCACACTAGAAAAATGATTTTTCTTAAGAAATTTCTTAAGAAATTTCTTAAGAATGCACCTGTGTTAAAAAACGCACCAAAAACGCACCTGCGTTTTTGCCGCGTTTTCGGTGCGTTTTTGGTGCGTTTTTGGTGCGTTTTTACCGCTGGTTGCTCCCTGCGTTATTGTGCCAATTATATATGGCAAAAAACGCAGTTAGCTGCAGAAAAGAAGTGACATGCTCATTCTTTTTCTTAAGAAAATCTACTGAAAGAATTTTCTTAAGAAAAAAACGCAGTATGCGCACAGCTAATTTTTTTTGCCATAGGTTTTGCTGGGGAATGTCTGCAGAAAGGTTACAAGAATTTCTCAAGAAATTTCTGCAGCAAAAACGGACCAAAAACGGACCAAAAACGCAGGTGAAAAACGCAGTGTGTGAACATAGCCTAAAAGTGAAAGACCCATTCTAGTCAAGTCTCTGATGTACATTTGGATTATTATACTTTTATTAGTCTGATCACTGGTATAATACATTGCAATGCACAAGCATTGCAATACATTACACTTGCAAGTGTGACACTGACAGAAGCCTCTTAAACCATGCTCATAGCATGATCTAACAGGCTTGCCATAGATGGCTGACCCAGAGGACGTTGTGACAACCTCAGTTTGCATGCCAACGATCAGGCCCATGTGATCATGTCGTGTGGGTCCCAATCGGTTGGGAAAGGGAGCGCACTCCCTTTGCCAGCCCCTGAAATAGAGCAATGTCTGTTGATCACGCCATTTAAGGGGTTCAATGGCCATCTCTGACTGTGACAGCTGGAGCTGTGCTATAACTTATGCTGAGCTCTCGACAGTGACTGTGCAGGCACAGCTCCCATCATGCCTCACAAATTCGTTATATCTATATATCATCGTTCAGGAACCTATTAAAACCATGATGTATAGGTACCTCAAATGTCATAAAGGTGTTAAAAATTCTCCTGTGCTGAGATAATGTTATAAATGTGCCCATGCTATGTACTGTGTAATGGTCGTGTCTGACTGTACAAGAACATAGTCTGATCATACAACAGCTCCTGGGCAGGGGAAGAAGCAAAAAGAGGCATTACAGCAGGGGATTAAAACAATTCCTTGCCTATTTTTAAAAAAATGTTTTATCTCAAAGAAAAAATATTTGCGATCCCATGCTGTAATGTCTGTTTACTTTTTTACTTCCTCCCAGGCCCAGGAGATGTGGTATGATCAGACCATATCCCTGTATGGTCAGACACGGCCATTACACAGTACATAGCAGGGACACATATAAAAAAAAATCTCAGCACAGGAAAAAAGTTTTAAACACATCCAGTTGTGGAAATTATTATTACAAGATCTGGTGATTAAAATTAACTTTATTCATGGAAAACAAATTTAAGCATATGAAATGAATGCTTCATGAGGTTGAGATCTGGTTATTGACTCAGCTATTGCAAAGTATTCCACTTCTTTGCCCTAAAAAACTCCTGGGTTACTTTGATGGTTAAACAATCTTACAAGGTGTCATGTGCTTAAGTGTTTAAACAGTCCCATATTAAGAAACATGTTTACTTGAATAGTGGTAAACAGTTGACACTTATGATTAGAATTAAAAAAAGAAAGGGCAGGGCAAACAATACAAAAATGTATAATAAAATAGTCAATTATATTTAATAAGTAAAAGCAAATGAGAATTTCCTGGCATTTCCAATGGCCAGGTGGAACTTTCCTCAGAAGCTCAGTACATATTAACAGTGCTGGTCACAAATCAACCCTTCTCTTGATCATCCCTATTTGGTAGCAATGTCCTCCAGTATTTAAAGGTAACCCATCACTTGATTTATGCTGCCTATGTTGTGAGCAGAATGAATCAGAGGCTGGTTGCATGACTTCAGGCCAGTATGTTTTTTCTATGAAAGTCTTCAGTGTTT
This sequence comes from Anomaloglossus baeobatrachus, assembly GCF_048569485.1. Classification (NCBI taxonomy): domain Eukaryota; kingdom Metazoa; phylum Chordata; class Amphibia; order Anura; family Aromobatidae; genus Anomaloglossus; species Anomaloglossus baeobatrachus. The sequence continues at coordinate 277,874,948 of NC_134353.1, read as the reverse complement.
CAAAGAATACATAGTTTAAAGGCAACCTGTCACTGGACGTTTAGAATACTCACCTAATGGTCAATGCAGAGCAAACTGGTCGGATGGGCATCTCCGTTCTTCAGGTCCGTGCCTCCTCTTTTGGCCATCTTTGTCCTTCTTCTGAAGCTAGTGCGGATGATGTGTTCTGCGTCCTCTACACTAGCCGACATTGAGGTCCTGCACAGGCGTACTTTGATCTGCCCTGAGTAGGGCAGATCAAAGTATTGTAATGCGCCTGCGCGGGACCTCAATGTCGGCTAGTGTAGATGACGTAGAACGTGTCATCCACACTAGTTTCAGAAAAAGGAGGACAAAGATGACCGAAAGAGGAGATGCAGACCCCGAGAACGGAGACGCCCATCCGATCAGTCTCCTATGCACCGACCGTTAGGTGAGTATTGAAAACATCCAGTGACAGGTTCCCTTTAAAGATCCAGCTATGAGAGACAAGATGAGTCTGATATTGTTTTTTTCTGCACCGCTCCAGGTGTGTACATAGAGAGGCATTTGTCAATCACCTGAATCGAGGCAAGGAGAAGTCAATTTAAACTCTTCTTGTCTCTCCTGGCTGGACCTTTAAACTAAAACACAATGTAACAATGAAAAATGTTCTTGGCTGCTAACATGCAGCCAGGCTCTGATTCATGTTGCTTGCGGTTTGTGCAGGATGAATAAGGTGGCAGATTCCTTTTAAGTGTGAACATACAGTTAGTGGTTACTAACATGTGACTTCCTCCTCATGCTCAAACAGATGACATCATCAGATGGCATCACAGCCAGCTTTTACTGACATAAAAGTTATAAATTGACATATTGATACAGATTGATGTAAGTAGATAAAATACAGTTTTAAATATTGTAAAATAACAGATTACAAAATAATCTTTTATTGCTAAAATATAGTAGTATATAAAGCAGTATAAAAGAAGAGGATATAAAACAAATTGACAAGTAATAAACAAATTTCAACGTAGCCTTGATGCACATCCATACAATGGTGCTTGGAAGTTTGTCAATCTTTAAGAATGTTTTATATATTTTCTTATTTTTGCCCTAAAATTACATTAGGTTTTCTCCAAGTTTGAAAGTTGATAAAGAGCACCATATCAAGCAAATAAGTACAAAAATTTGACTTTGTAATTTTTATCACATCTGTAAGTGGGAAAAGTGTGTAAACCTTTGGTTTCAGTATCTGTTGTGACCCCCCCTATGAAACAATAGCTGCATCTAAATGATTTTGATTTTGTTAATAAGTCCTACATATCCTTTTGGAGGAATTTTAGTTTATTTCTCCATACAAGAGAATTTAATCTCTAGTATACTGATGGGTTTTTTTTGCTATGAACTGGATAAACGTCAAGACTTTGACTTGGCGATTACAAAACATTGACTTAATTCTCCTTTATTAATTCTTTTGTAGAGCCACTTGTGTGCTTTGGGTCATAGTCGTGCTGGATGACCCATATTCTATCGACATTCAGCTCATGTACACATGTCCTGACATTTTCCTTTTAGAATTTTCTGGCATAATTTAGAATTCAATCTTCCATCAATGATGGAATGCGGTCCAGGCCTGGATTTAGTTCAACAGGCCCAAACCCTGAAACTACTGTATTTCACAGTTGGCATGAGGTTTTATTCTGTAAGCTAGTGTTTTTCTATCCCAAAACTTCAAATTGTCTCTCCAGGGAGGAAGGAGACAAACTCTAGTGCCACCTCTTGGAAGCAGCATTCCTAAAAGTCAAAAGTAGCCCTTTAACGAGCCTTTTCATATGACTTAGGATTTATACCAAATCAGAACCCAAATTTTCAGACACGGTGTTTCGGTTTGATTGCCCCTCATCAGTGCAAATTATGTGGGATCTGAACTGGCGTATGAGAAGCGATAGTAGGATCTAAGACCTGACAAATCAGTCTGGATGCCAGTGAGGGATCTTATAGCTGCAATTGTCCTTTGGGAAATATTCATATTGTCTCTCCAGGGAGGAAGGAGACAAACTCTAGTGCCACCTATTGGAAGTAGCAATCCTAAAAGTCAAAAGTGGCCCTTTAATGAGCCTTTTCATATGACTTAGGATTTATACCAGATCAAAAGGAGATGAACTCTAGCATGTTGGAAAGACAATTTGAATATTTCCTAGAAGGCCATTGCAGGTATAAGACCCCTCACTGGCAGCCAGATTGGTTTGTCAGGTCTCCGCAATTAAAAAAAGTTTTCCCCTTAGATCTATCAAAAATCTTAACACTTTTAATTTCAACCAAAATCTCTCTTTTGGTCTCATCCACTCACAAAACATTGTTCCAATAGACATCTGGGTTGTTCATGTGCTCTTTAGCAAATAGCAAGAAGAGAATGGCACTTCCTATATATGCGTCGGAGATATTGGGGTGCACTTCAGGTTCCAAAGCCAAACAGTGGCAGCCCCCAATACAGCGGTGGATTCCGCGTCTGACAGCCCACACAGCATGTTCCCTCACACATGTGCTACTGAGGAAGGTCCACATAGGACCGAAAACGTTTTTGTTACGCACATGAATACATTTTTCTTCAAATCTTCTTGGGAGTGCCTTGTATACTTCTCACTCTTTAGCAAATAGGCAGCAATGCTCTTTTTAGAGAGCATATATAATCAAGGGGAAAACGGGTATATGCCACGCTTAAAAACCACTGATGCAGAACTGATGTAAAAATTTCTTTTTTATTACAGCATTCCTAGAAAAAAAAAAAAAAGAAAGACATTTTTACATCAGTTCTGCATCAGTGGTTTTTAAGCGCGGCATATACCCGTTTTCCCCTTGATTATATATGTATCACAATTTCACGGGGCCGCTGCTTGAACCACGTGGACACTCACATGCATTTTAAGGAGTTGTGACTGGCACAACCCCATCAGGTGAGTGTACCTATTTATTTCTTATCATCCCACGTTATACCGGGTAAGACCCTATTGCGCCTTTTGTTTCCCCACCTCTAGCTTTTTAGAGAGCAGTGACTTTCTCCTTGCAATCCAAATATGCACGCCATTTGTTCATTGTCCTCCTAATGGTTGATGTATCTACAGTCATATGAAAAAGTTTGGGCACCCCTATTAATGGTAACCTTTTTTCTTTACAACAATTTGGGTTTTAGCAACAGCTATTTCTGTTTCATAGATCCAATAACTGATAGACTCAGTAATATTTCTGGATTGAAATGAGGTTTATTGTACTAACAGAAAATGTGCAATCCGCATTTAAACAAAATTTGACCGATGCAAAAGTATGGGCACCTCAACATAAAAGTGACATTAATATTTTGTAGATCCTCCTTTTGCAAAAATAACAGCCTCTAGTCGCTTCCTGTAGCTTTTAATGACTTCCTGGATCCTGGATGAAGGTATATTTGACCATTCCTGTTTACAAAATAATTCCAGTTCAGTTAAGTTTGATGGTTGCCGAGCATGGATAGCACGCTTCAAATCATCCCACAGATGTTCAATGATATTCAGGTCTGGGGACTGGGATGGCCATTCCAGAACATTGTAATTGTTCCTCTGCATGAATGCCTGAGTAGATTTGGAGCGGTGTTTTGGATCATTGTCTTACTGAAATATCCATCCCCTGCTTAACTTCAACTTTGTCACTGATTCTTGCACATTATTGTCAAGAATCTGCTGATACTGAGTTGAATCCATTCGACCCTCAACTTTAACAAGATTCCCGGTGCCGGCATTGGCCACACAGCCCCAAAGCATGATGGAACCTCCACCAAATTTTACTGTGGATAGCAAGTGGTTTTCTTGGAATGGCCTGTTTTTTTGCCTCCATGCATAACGCCTTTTTGTATGACCAAACAACTCAATCTTTGTTTCATCAGTCCACAGGACCTTCTTCCAAAATGTAACTGGCTTGTCCAAATGTGCTTTGGCATACTTCAGGCGACTCTGTTTGTGGCGTGCTTGCAGAAACGGCTTCTTTCGCATCACTCTCCCATACAGCTTTTCCTTGTGCAACGTGCGCTGTATTGTTGACCGATGCACATTGACACCATCTGCAGCAAGATGATGCTGCAGGTCTTTGGAGGTGGTCTGTGGATTGTCCTTGACTGTTCTCACCATTCTTCTTCTCTGCCTTTCTGATATTTTTCTTGGCCTGCCACTTCTGGGCTTAACAAGAACTGTACCTGTGTTCTTCCATATCCTTACTATGTTCCTCACAGTGGAAACTGACAGTTTAAACCTCTGAGACAACTTTTTGTATCCTTCCCCTGAACAACTATGTTGAATAATCTTTGTTTTCAGATCATTTGAGAGTTGTTTTGAGGAGCCCATGATACCAATCTTCATAGGAGATTCAAATAGGAGAACAACTTGCAAGTGGCCACCTTAAATACCTTTTCTCATGATTGGATACACCTGCCTATGAAGTTCAAAGCTCAATGAGGTTACAAAACCAATTTAGTGCCTTAGTAAGTCAGTAAATAGTAGTTAGGAGTGTTCAAATCAAGAAATTGATAAGGGTGCCCATACTTTTGCACAGGTCAAATTTTGTTTAAATGCGGATTGCACATTTTCTGTTAGTACAATAAACCTCATTTCAATCCAGAAATATTACTCAGTCCATCAGTTATTAGATATATGAAACTGAAATAGCTGTTGCAAAAACCCAAATTGCTATAAAGAAAAAAGGTTAACATTAATAGGGGTGCCCAAACTTTTTCATATTACTGTATGTAGTGCTATGCTTATGTTGCAGTTGAACTCTTCAATAAAATGGCACAAGAGTCAGCGTCCGCGCATTTCATGTCCTTGAGCGTCATTTTAGTGAAGACACTGTCTCCGCGAATATCACCAGTCACCAATTGCTCCAGATGATATTTGCAGACAGAGTGTCTTCAATAAAACAGCACTGGTATTCTCAGCCTGGGGGCTTAACCCCTTAACGACCCATGACGTACTAGATACGTCATGGATCGTGTCCCGGTAAGCCCCGCCCCCTGCCGCCGGCGGGCGGCGGCGAGACGCGCACATATCAGCTGTTATCAACAGCTGATATGTGTGCCTGCTAGCCGCGGGTGGAATCGCTTCCACCCGCGGCCATTAACCCCTTACATTTCGCTGCCAAAGTCTTGGCAGCGATATGTATATGGGCGCCGCCATGACAGTGACTTACCCCGCCCCCGCCGGAAGTCCCGTGACATGATCACGTGACTTTCGGCGGTTGCCATGGTAGCACAGGGTCATGTGATGACGCCTGTGGCTAAGATGAGTCACTTCCTCTCAATGCCGGAATACAGCCGGCATTGAAAGTGAAGCAGCAAATCTGCAGTTCTCAGCTCTGTAGCTGAGATCTGCAGAATGTGCAAAGCGATCGGATTGCTGATCGCAATAGCCCCCTAGGGGGACTAGTAAAATAAAAAAAAAAGTAAAAAAAAAGTTTTAAAAAATTAAAAAAAAATAAAAAAAACCTAAAAGTTCAAATCACCCCCCTTTCACCCCATTGAAAATTAAAGGGTTAAAAAAATAAAAAATACACACATATTTGGTATCGCCGCGTTCAGAAATGCCCGATCTATCAAAATATAAAATCAATGAATCTGATCAGTAAACGGCGTAGCGGCAAAAAAATTCCAAACGCCAAAATTACGTTTTTTGGTCGCCGCAAATTTTGCGCAAAATGCAATAACAGGCGATCAAAACGTAGCATCTGCGCAAAAATGGTACCGTTAAGAACGTCAGGTCAAGACGCAAAAAATAAGCCATTACTGAGCCTCAGATCCTGAAAAATGAGAACGCTACGGGTTTTGGAAAATGGCGCAAAACGTGCGCCACGTTTTTCGGACAAGCTTGTGAATTTTTTTTAACCCCTTAGATACAAGTAAACCTATACATGTTTGGTGTCTATAAACTCGCACCATGGGGAGATAAGGTATGCACACCAGTGACTATGGAAGGGGAATACATGGAATAGCAGTAAATGCTGTGTGAATACTGACATGAAAAATTCAATAGCTATTCATGGCAGTAATGCAGGTTCCATTTTTCACATTTCATTCTTACAAATAGCTATTGAATTTTTCATGTCAGTATTCACACAGCATTTACTGCTATTCCATGTATTCCCCTTCCATAGTCACTGGTGTGCATACCTTATCTCCCCATAGTGATGTTTTTTAGGTTTTTTGCACCCAGTTCAGACATAGAATGGAGTTCCAAACGTTATTCCTCAATGTTAGTAGTTTTTCGTTTGGGAACCCTCCCCATACACACCTATTGCCAATCCACATTGTATATATAGCCTGGGTCTCAGCCTCCCATACACGGTAAGTTTTTTAACTGCATGAGAGGACACACACAAGCTAGGGACCCCAACGTAGAGAAATACTTTGGCGTAGTGTTGGGGCTCTATTGCATTGATCAATTCAGTAGCTAAATTTCTCTTTATTCATATATTCATGGCAGTAATGCAGGTTCCATTTTTCACATTTCATTCTTACAAATAGCTATTGAATTTTTCATGTCAGTATTCACACAGCATTTACTGCTATTCCATGTATTCCCCTTCCATAGTCACTGGTGTGCATACCTTATCTCCCCATAGTGATGTTTTTTAGGTTTTTTGCACCCAGTTCAGACATAGAATGGAGTTCCAAACGTTATTCCTTAATATAAACTCGCACCGACCTGAGGCATCATACCCACACATCAGTTTTACCATATAGTGAACACGGTGAATAAAATATCCCAAAAACTATTGTACAATCCCACTTTTTTTGCAATTTTTCCGCACTTGGAATTTTTTTGCCGTTTTCCAGTACACTATATATGGTAAAACTTATGGTTTCATTTAAAAGTACAACTCGTCCCGCAAAAAACAAGCCCTCATATGGCAAGATTGATGGAAAAATAAAAAAGTTACGCCTCTCGGAAGAAGAGGAGCAAAAAACAAAAACGCAAAAACGGAAAGTGCCCGGGGGCTGAAGGGGTTAATAACCATGAGCCTCCCCAGGCTGAGAATACCAGTCCCAGCTGTCGGCTTTATCTTGGTCGGGTCTCAGAATTGATTGGGACTGCACATATTTTATTGGGACTACACTTATAGCACAAATAGCTGTTGCAAAAACCCAAATTGTTATAAAGAAAAAAGGTTAACATTAATAGGGGTGCCCAAACTTTTTCATATGACTGTACATTAAGAGAGCGGTTGTTAGTTACATAGAGGTTCCTTTGTGACCTCATTGACTTTTATATGACTAATACTGTTTATGTCTTCCTCTTGGAGTGATATTTAATGGTCGACAACTCCTGTTGAAGGTAATATTGGTTTTGAATTTCCTCCTTTTCTACAGAATTTCATTCTTTTTATCTACTTTTCGGGCTTTTGTGAAAATCTCATATTGTTTTAGTTAAAATGTATGCATAAATATACAAAATAATCAAAGGTACACAAACTGCCAAGTACTACTGTACATACTGTATATACTGTAGATTGTATGTTACATCTAGACTTCCACTATGCCTTTCTATCTTTTGTACCTTTACTCATTTATTATTTTATAACTTTATATTCATGGCAAAATTACATGACGTAGCTGGCAAAAAAAAATGCACTCCAGGTCCCTTTCTTTCTTGGTTCCCCTTATCTATAAGAAACAGCCACAGATAACAGGAAAATAGGGAAAGGTTGAATAACTTTGTGTATACCTAAAGTCTAAAATAAACTTTAAAAACAATCTACAGCATTGTTAATTTCTATATTTTAATGCTTTCACAATAGTATGTCATTAACTCCTTACCGATGGTCACCCAACATATTCAACAGTCGTGTGCTATCACTGTACAGTATGGAGTGGACTCAGGAGCTGATCCAACTCCATGTAGTGAGGTTGAAAACTGTTTTATAGGCAAATTAGCATATTTCAATAGCGCCAACATAGCTATAATATAAAATGTAAAGCGCCAACATATTCCGCAACGCCTTACAATGCAGAGGTTCAAATACAAACATTCATAAGTAACAGTTATAGAAAATAAAATAATTGAAGGAAAAATATTGACAACCCTGCTTGAAAGAGCTTACAATCTACAATGGAGTGACGTGGAGGTGACACAAGGTACAAGTGCTTATTTACAATTACGGTCCAGCCATCTTGAAGAAATGGAGGATAGATAAAGACTGCATGAGCTAGTCACCAGCCAATCTTTTCGATGCTTTTGGGTGCGGTGGAGTTTGATGGAGAAATATGTTCTGAAAAATAGTGGAGGGCCTCTATATGAATTGACTTCAATTAGGGAGGGTGGTAGGCCACCCTAAAAAGATGTATTTTTAGGGAGCATCTGAAGTTGTGTAAGTTGTTGGTCATCCTAGATTCTTGGGGTAGAGCATTCCAAAGAATTGGTGGAGCTTGGAAGATGTCTTGGAGCAAGGAGTGGGAGGTTCAGATTAGTGTAGATGTTAAGTCATTTCCGGAACATAAAGATGGGTAAGATGATTGAGAGAGATGAGGGTGGAAATATAGGGGGGAGCTGCACTGTGGAAAGCTTTGTGGGTGAGAAAAAGCAAATTAAATTGGATCCTATGATGTATGAACAGCCAATGTAATGACTGGCCTAGAGCGGAAGCATCCAAGTAATGTTTAGCCAGATAGGTGACCCTGGCTGCTGCATTAAGGATGGACCACAGAGGAGAAAGTCTGAAGCCACACCTCTATTACTGAAAGCTGGAGGCTTTGAGGAGGAATAAAATTAATTTCCTCCCTGTAGCCGTGCACTCAGTGCAGTGGCCGAACTGCTTTAAAATGTTATTAACCAGATTAATCCATTATTTGCAGGATGATAGAATTTGAGGACTAGAGTTGAGCGCGGTTCGCGGTTCGAGGATCTCCAGTTCTAGGCTCGAGTGATTTTGGGGCCTGTTCTAGATCGAACTAGAACTCGAGCTTTTTGCAAAAGCTCGATAGTTCTAGAAACGTTCGATAATGGTTCTAGCAGCAAAAAAACAGCTAATTCCTAGGTGGCTTTCCGCAGTAATAGTGTAAGTCACTCTGTGACTCACACTATTATGAAATTTCAGTGTATAGTGTGCGGGAACAGCGCCTTCAGATCACTGCTGTTTGTATAATGGCGATCGCCATTTTTTTTTTTTTTCCTTGTCTTCCTTCCCTAAGCGCGCGCGTGTAGTGGGGAGGGCCATTATGGCAGCCAATCCCAGACACACACACAGCTAGGTGGACTTTTAGCCAGAGAAGCAACGGCATGTGTGATAGGATGTCCATGTCACATGTCCCTGCATTATAAAAACGAGTATCTGCCCGTCCGGACGCCATTATCTCTTCTGCGTCCTTGGTGTCAGACATCACTGGCGCAGCTCCGTCCTTTGTCCTATCGCCGATACTGCTGTATGCGCTCCATACACAGCGCTGGACAGCTTAGGGATAGCACTTTCTATAAGTCCTTTTAAGGGCTCGTACCGGCAGGGTCAGAGCCATAGGTGACAGGTCCTGAAAACAGAGACAGCGTCTGTGTAGCTAAGGTCAGGGATTTCGTCGCTGCATTTCCCCATTAGGAGGGAATAGAAAGGCAGGCTTCCTTTCCTCTACCCAGAGCCCCACAACCCTGGCACTGTACCCTCCTGTCCTCTGCACACTCCAACTCATTATAACTAAGCCATTATACTAGCAAACACTCAGTGTACCTAGTGGCATCCTAAACGTGGCTATTGGACTTTTGTCTAGTCCCACTAGTGCAAAGATATTTGCAGCACGTCTGCCTGCATTGCACACTCCAACTCATTATAACTAAGCCATTATACTAGCAAACACTCAGTGTACCTAGTGGCATCCTAAACGTGGCTATTGGACTTTTGTCTAGTCCCACTAGTGCAAAGATATTTGCAGCACGTCTGCCTGCATTGCACACTCCAACTCATTATAACTAAGCCATTATACTAGCAAACACTCAGTGTACCTAGTGGCATCCTAAACGTGGCTATTGGACTTTTGTCTAGTCCCACTAGTGCAAAGATATTTGCAGCACGTCTGCCTGCATTGCACACTCCAACTCATTATAACTAAGCCATTATACTAGCAAACACTCAGTGTACCTAGTGGCATCCTAAACGTGGCTATTGGACTTTTGTCTAGTCCCACTAGCGCAAAGATATTTGCAGCACGTCTGCCTGCATTGCACACTCCAACTCATTATAAATAAGCCATTATACTAGCAAACACTCAGTGTACCTAGTGGCATCCTAAACGTGGCTATTGGACTTTTGTCTAGTCCCACTAGTGCAAAGATATTTACAGCACGTCTGCCTGCATTGCACACTCCAACTCATTATAACTAAGCCATTATACTAGCAAACACTCAGTGTACCTAGTGGCATCCTAAACGTGGCTATTGGACTTTTGTCTAGTCCCACTAGTGCAAAGATATTTGCAGCACGTCTGCCTGCATTGCACACTCCAACTCATTATAACTAAGCCATTATACTAGCAAACACTCAGTGTACCTAGTGGCATCCTAAACGTGGCTATTGGACTTTTGTCTAGTCCCACTAGTGCAAAGATATTTGCAGCACGTCTGCCTGCATTGCACACTCCAACTCATTATAACTAAGCCATTATACTAGCAAACACTCAGTGTACCTAGTGGCATCCTAAACGTGGCTATTGGACTTTTGTCTAGTCCCACTAGTGCAAATATATTTGCAGCACGTCTGCCTGCATTGCACACTCCAACTCATTATAACTAAGCCATTATACTAGCAAACACTCAGTGTACCTAGTGGCATCCTAAACGTGGCTATTGGACTTTTGTCTAGTCCCACTAGTGCAAAGATATTTGCAGCACGTCTGCCTGCATTGCACACTCAAACTCATTATAACTAAGCCATTATACTAGCAAACACTCAGTGTACCTAGTGGCATCCTAAACGTGGCTATTGGAATTTTGTCTAGTCCCACTAGTGCAAAGATATTTGCAGCACGTCTGCCTGCATTGCACACTCCAACTCATTATAACTAAGCGATTATACTAGCAAACACTCAGTGTACCTAGTGGCATCCTAAACGTGGCTATTGGACTTTTGTCTAGTCCCACTAGTGCAAAGATATTTGCAGCACGTCTGCCTGCATTGCACACTCAAACTCATAGTTACTAATCCATTATACTAGCAATTTATGCTGCCAGTTTAAGGGCCGTAGTTGCATTGTCAGGGATATTTATTCTTTATTATTCTGCTGTTAATAAAGCTAGACCACCGCTGCAATCTACACCACCTATCAATTTTTACTACTACATTTTAAGTGCACAATCTTGTCGCAATCAACATGAGTGGCAAAATGACAGATGCTGGTGGAAAGGGGAAGAGGCGTGCTGGAAAAGGAAAAAAAGGGTTTGTCCGTGGGGAAGGTGGCAAAGCTCCATTATCATCTGCTGAAGATAGACCATCTACCAGCAAAAGTAAGATGTCTACTACTTACCGTGGACAATCCGATGTGCTCCCTTTTTTACGGACACGAACAACAGGAACAAAGGTAGATGATGGCCAAAAAAGGAAAATGCTTGAATGGATCTCAAGTGGTCCAACAAGTGCCCTCTCAGCCACTTCAAGTACCGCATCCAAAAAACAGCAGTCCTCTGAGTTGTCATCCCAATCAAACTTGCTTTCTCCCAGCTCTGAAGTCTCCATCAGCCCTGCACAGTATGGTGGAACTGAGATGGCTTTGTCTGCAGAGCTGTTCAGTCACACTATAGCCTGGGAATCAGAGGTCTGCTCCCAAGCTACAGTGAGTACAGAACATGAAATGGTCTGCAGTGATGCCCAGAACCTTTGTGACTCAGATTCAGGCCGTGAGGACCAAGTTCCTGAGCATAATGTTGACCCTTTGTCACAAACTGTAACACCTGTGGTTATAGACAATGAGGAACATACTGATGAAGATGAGACGCAGATACCCGATTGGGATGACAACTTAAATATTCGGTCAGGGCAAGAAGAGGCTCGGTCTGAGGGGGAGGGGAGTGCAAACACAACAATTGATGATGAAGTTCTAGATGCCACCTACTGTCAACCCACAGTCAGGCACTCGAGGAGGTCAACAGAGGTGGTGGAGGAGGATGCAACTGATGACGAAGTTACCTTGCGCCTTCCTGGACAGAGTCGGAGTACTGGTAGCACGTCTACAACTGCATCCTCAGCCACCACTCTGCCTCTGAGCACTAGTCAGGGTGGATCAACAGGTCGCATGCCCTCTAAGCCTTGCCTAGCCTGGTCATTTTTTGACATAGCAAAAGATCGCCCAAATTATGTGATCTGTAAAATTTGTCATGGTTCTATTAGTAGAGGTCAAAACCTCAGCAGTTTGACAACTTTTTCCATGAATCGTCACATGAATAAATATCATATGTCCCGGTGGGAAGCTCACCTTGCTGCAATGCGGCCTACCGGAGCGAACCATCCACCGCCTGCCCCTTCCAGTGCATCCGCGCGCTCTTCATCTTCTATGACTGTGGGGACAGCTGTCACACCTGTTTTTCCACGCACAACTTCCACCACTCTAACCGCAACAGGCAGTTTGCTTGGTAGGTCGTCAGTTGGTTTGGAAGGGGAAACAAGTGAGTGTGTACAGCTCTCTCAGACATCGATAGCACCAACGTTGGATGAAGGCAACATCAGGTCTCCGCCTGCATTTTCCTCACAAACCTGCATTTTTCCAGGGACACCCTACTCAACGCCGTCTACACACAGTAGCCAGATCTCTGTCCCTCAGATGTGGTCAAATAAAAGGCCACTTCCTGCGACCCATGACAAAGCTAAGAGGTTGACTCTATCCCTCTGTAAGCTCTTGGCTACCAAAATGCTGCCTTTCCGCCTAGTGGACACACAGGATTTTAGAGACCTTATGTCTGTCGCTGTGCCCCAGTACCAGATGCCTAGTCGCCACTACTTCTCTGAGAAAGGTGTGCCCGCGCTACACCAGCATGTCGCACACAACATCACCGCTTCCTTGAGAAACTCTGTGTGTGAACGGGTGCATTTCACCACCGATACTTGGACCAGTAAGCATGGACAGGGACGTTACATGTCGCTGACTGGGCACTGGGTAACTATGGTGATAGATGGTGAAGGGTCTGCTGCACAAGTCTTGCCGTCCCCACGACTTGTGTGTCAATCCTCTGTCTGTCCAAGTTCCGCCACTGCTTCTGCCTCCTCCACCTCATCTGGGTCCTCCACCTCCGCCTCAAGCCTGCCTGGTCAGGCCACCAGCGTTCTCACTGCGCAGAAGGAATCACGCACGCCTCATTACTATGCTGGCAGCAGAGCGCAACGGCATCAGGCGGTCTTTAGCTTGACATGTCTTGGGAATAAGAGTCACACAGCTGAGGAGTTGTGGTCAGCTCTGCGGTCCGAGTTTAATAAATGGTTGTCTCCGCTCAACCTGCAGCCTGGTAAGGCCATGTGCGACAATGCTGCAAACCTGGGTGCGGCCCTTCGCCTGGGCAAGGTGACACACGTGCCTTGTATGGCTCATGTGTTGAACCTTGTTGACCAGCAATTCTTAACACACTATCCCGGCCTAGATGGCCTTCTGAACAGGGCACGAAAACTGTCTGCTCACTTCCGCCGTTCAAGCGCCGCAGCTGAGCGACTTGCAACGCTCCAGAAGTCTTTCGGCCTGCCGGTTCATCGCCTGAAATGCGATGTGGCGACACGCTGGAATTCAACTCTCCACATGTTACAGCGACTGTGGCAGCACCGCTGAGCCCTGGTGCAATACGTCATGACGTATAGCCTGGGCCAACGAGATGCAGAGGTGGGGCAGATCACCCTGATGGAGTGGTCTCAGATCAAGGACCTATGCACCCTTCTGCACAGTTTCGACATGGCGACGAATATGTTTAGCGCTGACAATGCCATTATCAGCATGACAATTCCAGTCATTTACATGCTGGAGCACACGCTAAACAGTATTCGGAGTCAGGGGGTGGGACAACAGGAAGGGGAGGAACTACAGGTGGATTCATATGCGCAAGGGACAACAACATCACCAAGGTCCAGACGTTCATCATCACCAACGCGGCAGGCATGGGACCATGGGGGACAGGGATCAACAAGGGCGAATGGTAGCAGGCTAAATGTTGAGGAAGGTGCAGGAGAACATGAAGAAATGGAGGACGAACTGTCCATGGACATGAAAGACTCAGCGGATGAGGGAGACCTTGGTCAAATTTCTGTTGAAAGAGGTTGGGGGGAGATGTCAGAGGAAGAAAGAACGGTTAGCACCTCTATGCCACAAACACAGCGTCGACTTGGTCCGCATGGCTGCGCAAGACACATGAGTGCCTTCTTGTTGCACTACCTCCAACATGACCCTTGCATTGTCAAAATTAGAAGTGATGATGACTACTGGATTGCCACACTATTAGATCCCCGGTACAAGTCCAAATTTTGTGACATAATTCCAGCCATAGAAAGGGACGCACGTATGCAGGAGTATCAGCAGAAGCTGTTACTCGATCTTAGCTCGGCTTTTCCACCAAACAACCGTGCAGGTGCAGGGAGTGATTCTCCCAGTTGTAACTTGACAAACATGGGACGGTCTCATCATCTTCAACAGTCTACCCGTACCAGTAGGACCGTATCTGGTGCTGGTAACAGCAATTTTATGGAATCTTTTCATATTTTTTTAGACCCTCCTTTGCAAGGCCACCAGAGACAACAAGTCTGACACATAGTCAACGGCTGGAGAGGATGATACAGGAGTATCTCCAAATGAACATCGATGCCATGACTTTGCAAATGGAGCCTTGCTCATTTTGGGCTTCAAATCTAGAAAAATGGCCAGAGCTATCCAGTTACGCCTTGGAGACTTTGTCGTGTCCAGCTGCCAGCGTTGTCTCTGAACGTGTCTTCAGTGCTGCTGGGTGTGTGCTGACAGATAAGCGCACGCGTCTGTCCAGTGACAATGTGGACAGACTGACGTTCATCAAAATGAACAAGTCATGGATCCAGAAGGAATTTACTACCCCTGTGTCATCCTGGGGAGAGTAAATGCTTGTGGATTTGGAATGTGCTTGATGCAAATCAAAACATCCTGTTTGCAACTAGGGCACAAGTGCTGCCACTGAATGGGTGGGTGTGTGTGGGGCCCAATTTTTGGAAATAAGGGAGACTCCGCTTGGAGTAACCCTTGCTTGCTGTGTTTTTTAAAAGGAGCCAAGATGAACAGAGCTGGGATCAGGAAAGACTTTGCTACCTAACCCGGGGTCATCCTGGGGACGGTTAAGTATGGCGTATTTTTGAATGTGCTTGATGCAAATCTACCTGTGAAGTGTACAACTGGGGCACAACTGCTGCCACTGAAGGGGTGGGTGTGTGTGGGGCCCAATTTTTGGAAAAAAAGGGAGACTCCGCTTGGAGTAACCCTTGATTGCTGTGTTTTTTATAAATGATCCAAGATGCACAGAGCTGGGATCTGGAAAGACTTTGCTACCTACCCCGGTGTCATCCTGGGGACGGTTAATTATGGCGTATTTTTGAATGTGCTTGATGCAAATCTAGCTGTGAAGTGTACAACTGGGGCACAACTGCTGCCACTGAAGGGGTGGGTGTGTGTGGGGCCCAATTTTTGGAAAAAAGGGAGATTTCGCTTGGAGTAACCCTTGCTTGCTGTGTTTTTTATAAATGATCCAAGATGCACAGAGCTGGGATCAGGAAAGACTTTGCTACCTACCCCGGTGTCATCCTGGGGACGGTTAATTATGGCGTATTTTTGAATGTGCTTGATGCAAATCTAGCTGTGAAGTGTACAATTGGGGCACAACTGCTGCCACTGAAGGGGTGGGTGTGTGTGGGGCCCAATTTTTGAAAAAAAGGGAGACTCCGCTTGGAGTAACCCTTGATTGCTGTGTTTTTTATAAATGATCCAAGATGCACAGAGCTGAGATCAGGAAAGACTTTGCTACCTACCCCGGTGTCATCCTGGGGACGGTTAATTATGGCGTATTTTTGAATGTGCTTGATGCAAATCTAGCTGTGAAGTGTACAACTGGGGCACAACTGCTGCCACTGAAGGGGTGGGTGTGTGTGGGGCCCAATTTTTGGAAAAAAGGGAGACTCCGCTTGGAGTAACCCTTGATTGCTGTGTTTTTTATAAATGATCCAAGATGCACAGAGCTGGGATCAGGAAAGACTTTGCTACCTACCCCGGTGTCATCCTGGGGACGGTTAATTATGGCGTATTTTTGAATGTGCTTGATGCAAATCTAGCTGTGAAGTGTACAACTGGGGCACAACTGCTGCCACTCAAGGGGTGGGTGTGTGTGGGGCCCAATTTTTGGAAAAAAGGGAGACTCCGCTTGGAGTAACCCTTGCTTGCTGTGTTTTTTATAAATGATCCAAGATGCACAGAGCTGGGATCAGGAAAGACTTTGCTACCTACCCCGGTGTCATCCTGGGGACGGTTAATTATGGCGTATTTTTGAATGTGCTTGATGCAAATCTAGCTGTGAAGTGTACAACTGGGGCACAACTGCTGCCACTGAAGGGGTGGGTGTGTGTGGGGCCCAATTTTTGGAAAAAAGGGAGACTCCGCTTGTAGTAACCCTTGCTTGCTGTGTTTTTTAAAAGGAGCCAAGATGAACAGAGCTGGGATCAGGAAAGACTTTGCTACCTACCCCGGTGTCATCCTGGGGACGGTTAATTATGGCGTATTTTTGAATGTGCTTGATGCAAATCTACCTGTGAAGTGTACAACTGGGACACAACTGCTGCTACTGAAGGGGTGGGTGTGTGTGGGGCCCAATTTTTGGAAAAAAAGGGAGACTCCGCTTGGAGTAACCCTTGATTGCTGTGTTTTTTATAAATGATCCAAGATGCACAGAGCTGAGATCAGGAAAGACTTTGCTACCTACCCCGGTGTCATCCTGGGGACGGTTAATTATGGCGTATTTTTGAATGTGCTTGATGCAAATCTAGCTGTGAAGTGTACAACTGGGGCACAACTGCTGCCACTGAAGGGGTGGGTGTGTGTGGGGCCCAATTTTTGGAAAAAAGGGAGACTCCGCTTGGAGTAACCCTTGATTGCTGTGTTTTTTATAAATGATCCAAGATGCACAGAGCTGAGATCAGGAAAGACTTTGCTACCTACCCTGGTGTCATCCTGGGGACGGTTAATTATGGCGTATTTTTGAATGTGCTTGATGCAAATCTAGCTGTGAAGTGTACAACTGGGGCACAACTGCTGCCACTCAAGGGGTGGGTGTGTGTGGGGCCCAATTTTTCGAAAAAAGGGAGACTCCGCTTGGAGTAACCCTTGCTTGCTGTGTTTTTTATAAATGATCCAAGATGCACAGAGCTGGGATCAGGAAAGACTTTGCTACCTACCCCGGTGTCATCCTGGGGACGGTTAATTATGGCGTATTTTTGAATGTGCTTGATGCAAATCTAGCTGTGAAGTGTACAACTGGGGCACAACTGCTGCCACTGAAGGGGTGGGTGTGTGTGGGGCCCAATTTTTGGAAAAAAAGGGAGACTCCGCTTGTAGTAACCCTTGCTTGCTGTGTTTTTTAAAAGGAGCCAAGATGAACAGAGCTGGGATCAGGAAAGACTTTGCTACCTAACCCGGGGTCATCCTGGGGACGGTTAAGTATGGCGTATTTTTGAATGTGCTTGATGCAAATCTAGCTGTGAATTGTACAACTGGGGCACAACTGCTGCCACTGAAGGGGTGGGTGTGTGTGGGGCCCAATTTTTGGAAAAAAGGGAGACTCCGCTTGGAGTAACCCTTGATTGCTGTGTTTTTTATAAATGATCCAAGATGCACAGAGCTGGGATCAGGAAAGACTTTGCTACCTACCCCGGTGTCATCCTGGGGACGGTTAATTATGGCGTATTTTTGAATGTGCTTGATGCAAATCTAGCTGTGAAGTGTACAACTGGGGCACAACTGCTGCAACTGAAGGGGTGGGTGTGTGTGGGGCCCAATTTTTGGAAAAAAGGGAGACTCCGCTTGGAGTCACCTTGCGGTGTTTTACATGATTTTAGAAGGGCGTGCCATGCCTATATCTGTGTGTCCTCCACTTTTTCCTTGTCCTGCTCTTTTGTTTTCGCATGAGTATATGTCCTTGTCACTTTCCCATGTGTTTGTGTTGTGTTGTTTGTCACCTTTTGGACACCTTTGAGGGTGTTTTCTAGGTGTTTTTATGTGTTTGTGAATGCCTGCCATTGTTTCCTATGCGGTTCGAGTTCGGTTCGTCGAACGTTCGACGAACCGAACTCGAACGGGACCTCCATTCGGCGAACCGACCTCGAGCCGAACCGGGACCGGTTCGCTCATCTCTATTGAGGACATGACAGGTTCCCTTTAAATACTAGTGAGTACACAGCTGACTCCTTATAATGTGATTCTGATGAAGCCCATATAAAGTTTAGCTGTGATAGTAAGATTTTCCAGACATCTTCTTAGTTGCAGGTTTATAGCTAAAGCCATGGTTCATAAACAGCTTAGAACACAGCAAATTGTTTTCCACAGTATTAGATATACCATGGGACACTGTGAAGATGGTCATCAAGAAGTGGCTTAAATTTCCACCACAGTGACATTATCTAGAAAAGACATCCCTGAAAAATGTATCAAAAGACAAGAAGAAAATTGATCGTGGAGGCTAGTAAGAGGCCTACAGGAACATTAATGAAGCTGTAGGAATCTCTGGTAATTGCTGGTTGTGTACTGCATGTGACAAAAATCTCCTTTATTATTCATGTCTGGTCTCTTGGGCATTGTGGCAAGACTGAAGCCTTTTCTTACAAAGAAAAATATCCAAGCCTGATTATGTTTTGCCAAAACCTACAATATTGCTAAAAAAAAATGTGGGCATATTGATTATAGTCTGATGGTACCAAGGTTGAGCTTTTTGACTATAATTTCAAAAGGTATGTGTTACACAAAACCAACACTGCACATCACCAAAAGATCACCATACTCACAGTGAGGCATGATGGAGGCCGCATAATGTTTTGGGGTTGTTTTCTGACAGTTTGAACTGGAGTTTTAGTCAAAGTGGAGGGAAATTTGAAAACATCCAAATATGACTCAATTTTGTAACAAAACCTTCAGTTCTAAAAATATGAAGAATTTCAACTTTCTGCACAAGAACGAACCTAAGCATACCTCAAATCAAGAAAAGAATTGCTTTGCCAGGATAAAATCAGTTTTCGAATAGTCCAGCCAGAAGTCAAGCGTAAATCCAACTGAAATCTGTGAGATGGGTTGTACAGTACACAGTAGATGTCCTCACAATCTGACAGATTTGGAGCACTACTGCAAGAAAGAGTGGGCAAAGATTGTCTATTCTAAATATGCTTGACTGATAGCCTTCTATAAAAAACTACTGAATGATGTCATAATTTCAAAGCGTACATCAGGAAAGTATTAGTTTAAGGGTTTGCATATCTATGCAAGACATTATTTTAGTTCTTAATTATTTTTTTTTATCTATAAAGTTTTCAGTTTATTTTTTAATTGAATTTACAGATTATGGGTGACATTAATGGTAGAAAAGTTCTGAAATTACTCTTCGTGGTATGATTTTTTTTTTTACATTTCCAGCATTTTAAAAGGCATGTTTGAGCATCTATTTGGCAAATGAGGTTCAAGGTGAAAAAATGAAAAGTTATGTGTCTGGGCATCATAATTTCTAGAACAGGGGTCTCAAATCCATGGCCCACTAGCTGCATGAGGTCCATGTGGTGGAATTCTGCGGCCCACAGGCACTTAAGATGATCATGTCACGGTCTTGACAGGAAGAGGACCCACTACCTTTCTGTACCGCAATACCTTACCCAAAAGCAGCTGACTTTAGCATGCCCGTTGTGATGGTTCATGACGTCCTTGCCATGCACCACCCCCGGCTATGGAGGAGAAAAAGGTTTGCCATGAGAATGAGGACAGCTGAGAAGAATCTTTTTTTTTTATGTGCACATGAAGAGAGGCATGATGGGTAACTGTCGCGGGCGGCGGGGCGCTGCGCTCGCTAACGCTCAGGTCTAGTGCTGCGGCTGCTGCTCGGTGGCTCGAGCGGCGCTCCTCTCCCGTGAGTGAAAAGGGGGTGGTTTGTTTGGGGATTTAGTTCGTGACGCCACCCACGGGTTGTGGTGAAGATGGGCACCACCACTGCTGGTGACAGGGATCCCGGGAGCGATGGTAGGGAGAAGCTGAGATGTTGTTTTCCCCCTCCGTGGGTAGGGGTTGGTGGTCCCATGGCCCGGTGATGTGACGGGGAGGCAGGGTCGGTGAGGTGCAGGGTTGCAGGGACAGCGCGGCGCGGTGCTGGATGGCACGGGTGTACTCACTCAGCAATAGATGCACAAAGCCTCCGGTAAACCAAACGGCTGGATGGACGGGTCCCGCAGCCGGCTGCAGTGTCTCTCCCGGGACAGGTGATGGTGGCTGTCTCTCCCTGCACCTTTGTGTACTCTGTTGACTCCAATGGCTTCCCAATGGTAGTCCTCTCCCCGGTGTATAGATACCGGAGGAGCCCGTTTTGCCCGCAGGCGCTGGACCTCGGATTTCTAGCCGGTGGCGGTGGCTGTATATCCTCATGGTGTGAGCGGTTGCCTTCAATCGGGACTTGGTTGTTAGGGAACCCCGGGGGTTCCTGTCACATTCGGATTTGACTATTGACGGCGGCTCCAAGCCTGGTCGGGGTCCGATGGCCCTGCCTGTGTGCTTAGCTTCACTCCATTCCCCAGTCCGGTACCGGTGGGCCACTGCCCAGCCCCGGTCCTTATGGCTCTGCGGAGTTCCACCAACTCCTGCAGACGGCCACCACCGTCTGCCAACCTTGCTTTCAGTGCCTGGGCTCCACTCCAGACACTAGCAGTGCGTGACCTCTCACTTCCACCTCCTGAACTGAACTCCTCCAAACTCTAACTCACTGCTTTTCCCACCTCCAGGCCTGTGAACTCCTCGGTGGGTGGGGCCAACTGCCTGGCTCCGCCCCACCTGGTGTGGACATCAGACCCTGGAGGGAGGCAACAAGGGTTTTGTGTCTGACTAATGTTACTGTCCTGGGGTGGGGGTGTGTGTGTGTTCTGTCTGTGGCTACCTGGCTAGTCCAGGGCGCCACATTCCCCCTTGGTAAAATGCAGACCTTCCACGGGCTGCCCGTCCATCACCGGTTTTATTTTTCGAACTGCAAAAAGATAAATAACATGGTAAACGGTAAAACATAAGCATACTTTAGGTCCTCTTAAACGTTACAACATATATAAACATTTTTAATAATGGACGGACGGATGTCTTCCGCTCTCCCACCCAAGCAACCTAGCCCTGATGCTGCCCCTAAGAAGTACCCCTTTACGCCAGTCCAGGTTCAGGCTGCTCGAGGGGGAACGGGTACGGTAACTCGTACCCGACTGTCACTTCAGGGGACCCCACGTCCAAGGGGGACCCCTGACCCCCGGAGGATGGCCACCAGTCTAGGTGGTGGCCGGGCCCCAGCCTGCTCTGCTGCGGGCCCTTCCTCCAATCTGCCTCTCCGGAGGCGGCAACGGTATCCATCCCACAACATTATTTTCAGGCTCACAAGTTCGTGGGTGGCCTGCTAGTTCTCGGCCGTGTCCATGAGGAGTTTCTCATGTGGGTATGGGAATGAACTTAACAACAAGGCAACTCCAGTCCCAACGGGGACGGTTCTCTTCTCGGACGGTAATCTGGTGATTTTTCAGATTGATTGACTGTGCCGAGGGTCCCAACGGGGGACAACAGGGTGCAATGGTGGACCGCTGCCTTCACTTTAGGTCTACCTCCTCATAGACCCACTCCACCTTGACATCCTGGCTGCAAGGTGGGGGAGGGGACTGGGACTGCGCCTGGAAACTGCGGCCTTCCCTCACCTTCACATCGAGGGCATACCAGCCCCTCTCCCCGCAGTGTCAAGTGTAGGCCACCAGGTCTCCTGGCAGCAGGTCACGGCCCGGGTGGCTCATCGGCAGATGGGCATGTACGTCCCGGCGGGCTACAAACACTTCGGCCTCCAGGCCCGGTTCGTATATGAAGCCGTACCCCCGGTGAGGGTCAAATCTCCGGACCTGCCCCTCGTACACCGGGCCTCGTACCCGGAAGGTGGCATTTCGGAGGTGGTCCTTTTCACGAATAGTACGTGCCACCATCTCGGCCCTCTGGTGCTCTCTCTCAGCGATTTCCCGGCCCAGCGGGGTCGGTTCCCTGTCCTAGTAAAGGGTGTCTGCATGCCCCCGCGCGCGGGTTGGGCCCCGCAGGACTTCCTTCACGCTGCCCACAACTGGCGCCCTTTTTGGAAGGTCCCGCAGTGACATGGCCTGGGGTGCTGCCTCACAGCGGCGACCCGGCGCAGCCTCAGCTGAGGTTTGGGGTTTGGGAACAGGGGTCCTCACCAGCTGGACCTCCGCCTCCTTCTGGACCGGACGGACTGCCGGAGCTGAGACGGTCTTGGGTGCGGCCACTCCCGGTGCCGACAGCTCCTCTTCGCGGACGGGCACCTCCCGCTGGATCTTCCATGGCAGCGGTGCGGGTCGTCTGCGGACATCGCTTGCAGGCTGGTCCTCCAGGGCGGATGGGCAGAGCTCCGCTACCGGTGGTGGGGGTTGCGGGCCTAGTGGCGGGGCAGCAGCAGCCGAGACGGATAGCGGGGGAGGCGGCAGGGTGAGTGGGTGCAGACCGGGCCCATCAGCCGCAACGACCGGTCCCTCGGGGACACAGGGGCGTGGGTTGCTTACCCGCTCCTCCAACTCTGCCTCCACCTCGCGTCTCCGCACGGCTGCCGCCACTTCCGCCATGTCGGCCATCCATCCTTCCAAGAGGGACTGTACTTGGGCCTGCAGGCGGCTGCACATTTGTGTGGTCCGGACCTCCACCCACGCCGCTGTTCCTGGCGTGGGCTCTGGGGTTTCAGCGGTGCCGGACGGACAGGACATCTTATGCAGCAGTGTTCCAGGAACCAAATATCTTGCAGAGTCCTGGCGTCCCTGCTTTTATGGCCTCGGCTACATTAGGCAGGCATTCACCCACCCCCCCTTGGTTCTCTTTAGCACTTCCGCTTTTGGGGGCAGGGCTTCACTTTTCGCGCCTTCCCTGCTCGGGGAAGACGCTCGAGCGGGAAATCTTCGCGCCAATGATGGCGGCGCTTCAAATTTTTCGGCTGGACGCCGCCGGCGGAGACCACAAGGCGCTTTTCTACTGTTAAGTAGATCAGTCAGATCCTGTTCGTGACGCCAAGTTGTCGCGGGCGGCAGGGCGCTGCGCACGCTAACGCTTGGGTCCGGTGCTGCGGCTGCCGCTCGGTGGCTAGGGCGGTGGGCCAGATCCAGGGACTCGAGCAGCGCTCCTCGCCCGTGAGTGAAAAGGGGGTGGTTTGTTTGGGGATTTAGTCCGTGACGCCACCCACGAGTTGTGGTGAAGATGGGCACCACCGCTGCTGGTGACGGGGACCCTGGGGAGCGATGGTAGGGAGCAGCTGGGATGTTGTTTTCCCCCTCCGTGGGTAGGGGTTGGTGGTCCCGGGGCCCGGTGGTGTGACGGGGAGGAAGGGTCGGTGAGGTGCAGGGTTGCAGGGACAGCGCGGCGCGGTGCCGGATGGCACGGGTGTACTCACTCAGCAATAGATACACAAAGTCTCCGGTACACCAAACGGCTGGATGGACGGGTCCCACAGCTGGCTGCAGTGTCTCTCCCCGGACAGGTGATGGTAGCTGTCTCTCGCTGCACCTTTGTGTACTCTGTTGACTCCAATGGCTTCTCAACGGTAGTCCGCTCCCCGGTGTATAGATACCGGAGGAGCCCGTTTTGCCCGCAGGCGCTGGACCTTGGATTTCTAGCCGGTGGTGGTGGCTGTATATCCTCACGGTGTGAGCGGTTGCCTTCAAGCAGGACTTGGTTGTTAGGGAACCCCTGGTGTCTGCTAACCTTGCTCTCAGTGCCTGGGCTCCAACCCAGACACTTGCAGTACGTGACCTCTCACTTTCACCTCCTGAACTGAACTCCTCTAAATTCTAACTCACTGCTTTTCCCGCCTCCAGGCCTGTGAACTCCTTGGTGGGTGGGGCCAACTGCCTGGCTCCGCCCCACCTGGTGTGGACATCAGACCCTTGAGGGAGGCAACAAGGGTTTTGTGTCTGACTAATGTTACTGTCCGGGGGTGGGGGTGTGTGTGTGTTCTGTCTGTGGCTACCTGGCTAGTCCAGGGCACCACATAACATTCCTACAAGATGGGGAACAAGATGGGGGATGTTATTACATCAACAGGGACATTATTACAGAATGGGGGACATTATGAGAAGAGAAGAAAAATTATTAGAGGATGGGGGCAAAATCACTGCATGGGGTCAATTATAAGACAATATTACTGTATGGGGACAATCTCGAGAAGAAAAACATAAAGAAACAAATTATATACATTAAACAAAATCTAAATAAAGTATGAAAAAATAGCAAAAAAAATATCGTGCCACCAAAAATTCTGTTTTATGTAGAAGCTAAAGTAAACAAAGAAAGTAAACATTTGGTATTGCCGTTTTCCCTGACAAGTTTGAGACCCCTGTTCTAGAAGGTATAAAACTGGGAGAGTCACTTTTTAGAAGGATATGGATGTACGTCTAGATTACAGACTAAATAGTAGCCTGCAATATCAGTCATAAAGCCAGGAAAATACTGTAATGTATTAAAAGAGGCTTGACCTCTCTGGGCAAGGACGTAATACTACCACTTTACAAGGTATCAGTGCAACCTCATCTGGAATATGCAGTTCAGTTCTGGGCACCAGTTCATAGAAAGGATGCCCTGAAATAAGATAAAGTACAAAAAAGGCACAAAACTGATAATGAGCATGAATGATCCTAGTTATGAGGAAAAATGAAAAGAATTACATTTATTTAGTTTTGAGAAGAAATTAATTAAGGGGAATCTTTCAGTAGGATCAACCCTCCTAAGTCATCTATATGGTTAAGTAGGTCATAGAAAGTTGACTAAAATGATACCTTTATCTCAGCAATCTGATGTGTTATTCTAGAGAAATTCACGTTTTTGTTATATATAATTGAGTTGTTAAGATCTATGGGCTGGACATAGATCTGCATGAGAATCTGCCTTCCATTACTAGTGTGAACCAAGTAATAATTGTCACTTTACGCTCATAATCACACACAGCTCTGCAGTGAGAACAGAACTAACACAGCAGAGCTAACAAAGCTAAATTTGTCTCATTACAAAAACATTTGCTGCTGCAGGCCTCTCACAGTGCTCCAGCTTATTTCTTACAGACAGCCAGTGTGGGGGAATGGCAGTACAGAAGAGCTGACAGTACTACAAAAATACAACTGCAAATGTGTTTGTTGTATTTGTAATGAGACAAGGTTCAACTCTGCTGCACTGTGTTGGTTATTAACAGGCACAGCTCTACAGCAAAGCTGATAAGTGTTGCTGATATTGTTTGTAATGAGACAAAGTTCACTTCTGCTTTACTGTGGTAACTCTTCTGTACCATGTTAGTTATAATCAGGCATCACTCTGCAGCAATGTTGACAGCAGTATGTGACAAGTGCTGCTGAAAATGTTTGCCATGGACCAAAGATTCCACTTAACTTCTATAAGTACCGTTTATTCCAGATTGTAAGACTTGCTTTTTTCCCCCCAAAACTGGGGGTAAAATTGGGGTGCGTCTTACAATGTGGATATGGCTTACCGGGGTGGAGGTGGTGGAGCGGGGTCATAGGAGGCAGGTTTGGCAATACTGAGGGTGTCACTGCTGTGTCGCAGTAGCACGTGCCTGATCTGACTGCAGGCTTTACTGAATCGCCCGCAGTTGACGCGATGAACTTCAAGAAAATTGCTGTGCAGGTGGCGTTTGTGCAGATTGACGCAATGGACTTCAAGAAAATGGTTGCTGAGGCTTTTGCTGAGGCGTCAACCGCAGTCTATTCAATGGAGCCCACAGTCAGATCAGGCACCCACCGCCGTAGCTACACCCTGAATCCCCATTCTGTGACCATGCGGAATCGTTCTACTGCAGTGACACCCCCGCTGCACGGCGGCAGATCAATCTTGCTCGCCACAACACCCCCGAGGCCACAGTATCGCCGACCCTCCATCCACAGACCCTTCGAAGACACAACACCCTCTCCTATAAGCCCGCAACATCGCTGACTCTGCCTCCTGTGACCTTCTTGAGCTGCACCACACCCGCCGCTCCCCCCCTGCTAAGCATTAGAATTAAGACACACAAGGATTATAAGACGGACCCTCATTTTAACATTAAAAATTATGTTTTCCTATTTTCCTCCTCTAAATTTGGGGTGCGTCTTATAATCCGAGGCGTCTTATAAACCGAAAAATACGGTTCATAAATCTGCCAATGCAAGAATTATTGCAAAAATTGTTTCCTGTAAACCACCTTAAAAGACAAAAGGGCACACCGTTCATCTAAGGAAAAAAAGGTGGTTCAGTCTTCATAGGAGAAAAAGCTTCTCTTAACACGAGAACTTATAATATGTGAATAGCCAACCTTAAGGTTTGGTCCAAGAGGGCAGCGTCAATGGTTTTAAACAAAGCTTAAATTGCTAATTGTGACATTAGAAGATAAAAACAAAAATCCTTACACAAATTGAAAAAATTCTTGTTCAAGTGGAAAAAACTTGCCCTTTAGGTCAGATTGGATCATGCATCATGGAAGGAACCTATACATATATTCACTTTATACATTCCTTGCTTGAACTTGATGGACATGTGGCCTTTTTTCAACTAATATCTCGCATAGCACCTGAGAGCAACTGATGTGCACTGTCTGAACTATACTATTACATTATATCATAAAGGCGATAAAGCAAAGATATAAAATGAACCCCTTTTTCCCTATACATAAATAGCGAAATGTAGAGTAAAAAATTAACATTTCCTGCATACACAATTGAGTGCAATAGTAAAATATAAAACTATTTATCTCATAATATGAAAACCAAATCAGAAAAAAACGTTTATGCCAGAGTTGACATTTTTCAGCCACCACTATTAAACCCAAAAATGTAATAAAAATGTTGGATGCATAACAGGTGTCTACTAAAACATTAGCTTGGCTTTCAAAAAATAAACCCTCAAAAACCTCAATCCATGGAAAAATAAAATTGGACACAAACAAATAGAGACACAATTATTTTTTTTTTTTTTTTAGGTTCTGATTTATTTTTAGGTATGGCTTTTGAAAGAAGGGAGGAAAAAAATTAAAGTGGCAAAAATGAAAAATCACACTTGGCCATTAAGAGGTTAAACATGGATTTACACTGTATAAAAGTTATCGAATAATTGACTGCAATTTACAGAAACATTAAATCATACTTGTAATACCTTTGCATATTACAATCTGTATTCCTTTTTGCCTGCAGGGGGCAGGATATTACAGTGTACATACACACACACAGCATCACAAACAGATGTAAAACAATTTGACTTATTCATTTAGTAATATACATCATTAGTTCTCAGTTTACCCTGAACTGAAAATGACTATTGTCACTGAACCGTTATGTGGAAATGGTTTATTACTTTTTTAGGTTCAGTGATAAACTTGTCAGTTTTAAGGATATCAAAATAATTTAGAAAAATTGGGATATTTGAAAAATATAACATTTCATTTCACCCAAATATTTCAACATATAAATAATAATAACAAAATATAAATGACAATAAGTGACATATAAATAATCAAAAATTTCGTATAAAACCACCTTAAATCATTATACTAATCAAAAAATACCTCAAAAAGGAATAGGTGACTTTTTTAACGTTAAAAATAATTTTTTATTCAGAAATTTGGTTTAAAATTACATCAAATGCATATTTGTAAACACTAATTAACAAGGACCGGATCAAATACCCATGATAGAGCAGCAGCGGTTAAACCAAAATTTACAACCTTTTAATTGTTAGACCAACTTATATGTAATGCCATAATTTTAATGTTTTTCAAAAAATAAAGCATAAAGTGCAAAGTGCTTCCTCATTATAAATAACACTGAATTATTATGGTAAAAACGGTATTTAAGTAAAAAAAGCTTTTATAATGCAAGTGCCAATAAATCGCAATAAATATTGCTAAATACAAAATACCTTAAAGATGGTCAGGGTTGTTAGGTGTGCCGCATATATCCCGACGCGCGTTTCAGCGTACTTTCTTCAGGGGATGCTGAGAAGGAATGAAGCTAGGGTTCTTAAAAACCCTGTTTAATTCACTAGTGACCGCCCATAACGGGGAACAGCTGCTAGTTCCGATAACGGGATTTTGATGGTGCTTGCATACCATGACAACCATCACTATGTGTGATCACTGCCCGCCGGACATGGAGCACATGGCAGGCCGGGTCGTCAAGGCAACAGACGACTCGGGATGACAGCGCTCCTACTTGCCGGCGGAAAGCAGAGATCAGTGAGTGGAGCATGTATGAAATGCACACTCTCCCGTTATCTAGAAGACAGCGTGTCGGAAGTTCGTGACATTAAGTAAGAAATATAAGAATTAACAGAAATACAATGTGTGGTTGATAATATGTGGGAGCTAATATATAATTAATAATTGTAAAGTGTGAGTGGTATGTAAATTAGTAAAGAAGGGACAAATCTTATAAAATGTGAAAACAACTTTGGTCCCTAGTGAGATTACTTAAACATCAACCAATAATAAACCAGTGACAGAGCCAATACATGTATCAAAACGTGAACGTGCCAAAGTGTCACTTTTGCAATACATTCTGTTCCCTACTGGATGTAAAAAATATTTCCTATAATAGATAATTGGTGATAACCATAAGGTGCATATCAGGCAAAAAAAATGCCAAGTAAACAATTTTGTGATATTTTACAAAATATATAATAGTGAAAAAACGAAAAATAAAAATAAAAATAAAAAGGTGGAATGTCCATATTTGTTTAAGAACTCATGAAAATAAACGCGAGCTCCCTGATGTCCTGATGTCCTCAGATTACTATCAATATCTTCTTTTTTTGTTCTTTTCTTTCTTTTTTATTCTTGGTTGAATTTTCTTGAAGCAAAAGCTGCCGAGATTTTATTCAATGGCGAGTCGCCCGAATGAATGGACGGTGAGTAAACTCTGTAAATAAACAAATTCAATTAATTTTTATTCATTAAAAATTGTATGATAACATTAAAACCCTATAAAAAATACTATAAAAAATACAAATCACCCCCCCTAAAAGAATGTCTTATCCAAAGCCTTTTAGTTTCATTATATCATTATGATCAAACCTGAATGCAAATGTGCATGAGCGGGATTGCGCCCCTATTAAAAGGCGCCCACGCAAAAGCACATATATCAACACGCATAAACGATATCTTCACCAGCTATATTTAATCCTTACAGAAATGCCCCAAACCCAAAATTCTCATTTAGACCCCGTGGAGCTACACTATTTAGTCTGTAAATCCATTTACTCTCTGTGCGGGCTAATGTTTTTTTCATGCAGCCCCCTCTAACTCCCATACTGACCTGATCAATTGCTTTTGCCTTAAGGAGGCTCGAATCTGAATTATGATGGTAAAAAAAATGCTTGGCAATAGTTTTGAGCTGTGAAGGATCTTCTGTTTCTTTCCCTTTTTCGATGTCTCTAATGTGTTCGCGTATACGGATGCGAAACTCCCTGGATGTGAGGCCAACATAAATCTTTTTGCAGGGGCATTCTGCTACGTATACGACTCCTTTTGAGGCACAATTCAAAAATTGGCTAATTTGAAAAAATTGGGAAAAATCCGCATTGTGGAAATCTTTGCTTTTCATCATGTTAGGACAAGCTTTACAATGACCACAAGGAAAAAATCCTGTGGTCATCAGCCAGTTGCGCTGTTTTTTGTTCTTATTCGGGTCAAAATGGCTGTGCACTAAAATATCACGTAGATTCTTCGATCTACGAGCCGTGATTTGAGGATGAGGGGGAAGACACTTATTTAGAATGGGATCACTAAGTAGAATGGGCCAGTGCTTATTGATGATAGAGCTGAACTCCCTCCATTGTTTATTGTAATCAGCTATTAGTCTGACTCCATTTTCAGGGGTTCTAGTTTTACTAGATGGTTTGTAAAGCAGATTGTTCCTATCCATTCTTTTTGCTTTATTGTATGCTTCCCTGATCCTTTTCCCACTATATCCTCTTTCCTCAAATCTTCTTTGTAAACTTTCAGAATGCCTTTCGAAAGATTGGTTAGTGGAACAGATTCTTCTAGCACGTATAAACTGCCCTGTGGGGATTCCTTTTATAGTAGCCAGAGGATGTGAGGAGTTAGCCTTAAGGAAAGAATTGGTTGCCGTAGGCTTACGGTAGATCTCAGTGGCAATGTCACCATTGTCCAAAGTGGATATGCTTATGTCCAGGAATTCAATCTTCCTTCCAAACTGGTAAGTAAATTTCATATTGATGGTGTTACTGTTAAGGTTCAACATGAATTTCTCAAGATCAGGAATTGTACCTTCCCAAACAAAGAGGACATCATCAATGTACCTCATCCATTGATGAACATGCTCACTACCTGACAATGGTTCACTGATGAATATTTCCCTTTCCCAGGCCCCCAAAAATAAATTTGCATAAGAAGATGCGCAAGAAGCACCCATAGCGGTGCCTTGTTTTTGTAGGTACACCTGTTTATGGAAATAAAAACAGTTGTGTGTTAAAATAAATTCTAAGAGTAATAGAATCAATTCCGATAAATCAGGGTCCATATTACTATTGTTGAGAAACCAGGCAATTGCTTTGAGGCCATCATTATGTCGTATGGAGGTATAAAGAGCCTCAATGTCAGCAGTGACTAAGATCATATCCTCTGTCAAATTTAACTGATCTAATCGTTGGAGGGCCATGGTAGTATCCCTCAAATAAGATGGTAAGGTATTGACCAACGGTTTAAGAAAGTGGTCTATTGTTTGGCAAATCACCTCATTGAGACCATCATTACCCGATACAATGGGCCTGCCCGGGTAAGTTTTTGTGCACCTTGGGAATGATATAAAAAGTGGGAAGTTTGGGGTTCAATAAACGGAAATATTTGACCATCTCCTCAGGGATTAACCCCGCTTCATGGGCTTTTTGAAGGATGTCCAATAATTCTGTTTTGAAGGAAGGAAGGGGATTTTGTGGTAATTTGGCATAACAATCCCCATCCTCCAAATAGTATGTGGGCTTGTTTCATATAAAGTTGGGGGTGATTTGTATTTTTTATAGGGTTTTAATGTCATCATACAATTTTTAATGAATAAAAATTAATTGAATTTGTTTATTTACAGAGTTTACTCACCGTCCATTCATTCGGGCGACTCGCCATTGAATAAAATCCCGGCTGCTTTTGCTTCAAGAAAATTCAACCAAGAATAAAAAAGAAAGAAAAGAACAAAAAAAGAAGATATTGATAGTAATCTGAGGACATCAGGACATCAGGGAGTTTGCGTTTATTTTCATGAGTTCTTAAACAAATATGGACATTCCACCTTTTTATTTTTATTTTTATTTTTCGTTTTTTTCACTATTATATATTTTGTAAAATATCACAAAATTGTTTACTTGGCATTTTTTTTGCCTGATATGCACCTTATGGTTATCACCAATTATCTATTATAGGAAATATTTTTTACATCCAGTAGGGAACAGAATGTATTGCAAAAGTGACTTTGGCACGTTCACATTTTGATATATGTATTGGCTCTGTCACTGGTTTATTATTGGTTGAAGTTTAAGTAATCTCACTAGGGACTAAAGTTGTTTTCACATTTTATAAGATTTGTCCCTTCTTTACTAATTTACATACCACTCACACTTTACAATTATTAATTATATATTAGCTCCCACATATTATCAACCACACATTGTATTTCTGTTAATTCTTATATTTCTTACTTAATGGCACGAACTTCCGACACGCTGTCTTCTAGATAACGGGAGAGTGTGCATTTCATACATGCTTCACTCACTGATCTCTGCTTTCCGCCGGCAAGTAGGAGCGCTGTCATCCCGAGTCGTCTGTTGCCTTGACGACCCGGCCTGCCATGTGCTCCATGTCCGGCGGGCAGTGATCACACATAGTGATGGTTGTCATGGTATGCAAGCACCATCAAAATCCCGTTATCGGAACTAGCAGCTGTTCCCCGTTATGGGCGGTCACTAGTGAATTAAACAGGGTTTTTAAGAACCCTAGCTTCATTCCTTCTCAGCATCCCCTGAAGACAGTACGCTGAAATGCGCGTCGGGATATATGCGGCACACCTAACAACCCTGACCATCTTTAAGGTATTTTGTATATAGCAATATTTATTGCGATTTATTGGCACTTGCATTATAAAAGCTTTTTTTACTTAAA